>NW_013665784.1:208257-224915 GCF_000517525.1 Limulus polyphemus | reverse complement strand
ATAGCCCTCGTGTAGCTTTGCGCGAAATTAAAAAACAAACAAAAACAAAACAACTTTAATAATTAATATTTAGCAGACTAGTTTTCTGTTTCGTTTTTCTATACACTAAAAAAAAACTGCGTTATAGGGTTTCTACAGAAATATTCTGAACATTTTTCATGGTTGATTTGACACTGCAGTAAACTCTTAGTCTTAATTAAAAAGTAAAATTACACAACCACCAGCTGAGTTACTGATACTTTCCGTACATAACTTCTATGTTTTTTTTTATAAACGTTAATTTACTTTGAAACTAAATGAGAAATATAAGCTTAACTCAAAACAGCCTAACAGTTTGATTGGAGACTGTAATTTACTGTTAGGGTCATATCTCGTAAAATAATCAATCTATTGTCATTCAGTTTTGCATATAGTCTTATCTTCATTTGCTCATGAGAAAATATTGAAAAAATGTGGCTGTTATGGGCTTCGAGCTTTAATTATGAAACTTATTTTATTACAGAATTAGTGAAGCTAGATAATAATAAAGTTTTGTTTTTGAGACAGAAATTGCATACTTGATTTACATTATTACAACAACATCATTTTTCCCATTTTCGTTTTGCATTTTTAGAAGTTAGACGCTTTACTCGGTATTTCTTCTTGGCACGTAATCAAAGTATGACGTCAAAATGGAATTCTAATCAATATTTAAAAATAGTAAAGTGATATTGCGCATACACAGGTAAGCCATCAGTTTATGTTTTTTGTCGACTTTCAAAGCTTTGCTGATAAAACTTCACATTTTTTGTTGAATCTTGGTAATGTTACGAGCAATGTTTTTTGTTTTGTTTTTGGAAAGTACGTCTTTAGAACTTGCTTAAAATCAATTTCTGAAGTGATTAAATTATCATTGACCAAACAGTACGAAAAGGGCTTCACGAGTCTGGCTTAAAGTCAATAACTTGGTCTTCATCACCGCAGTTGACCACACAGTATTACACAACTCCTTTGGAATTTTGTCATGTTTACTGGGACTTGCAGCAAAGATATTAAGCGCCTCTACTCATCCCATTTCCCAGATGAATTAAGTGATTAACAGGTTTGTGTCTGAAGAGACATAGGCAGATAATATGCTGAACGCAACGGTACTGGATGCCTTTACTATGTCCCTCCCTATCACTAATAGAGTTTCTGCCTCTGCAATGCAAACTCCTAATTAATCAGTTGAAAAATTATGTTATGGGGGATCGAATCTCAATCCTCAGCCAAGCTCTCGGACGCCGTAAGGTGGATTATGGCGCTAACGTACACAGGAGGTCCGAGACGTGTTCTGTGAGATTTAGATTGGGACTTCTTGCTGAACAATCCATGATACTATGGATTGCATTCAAGTTAGTCCATCACAATCCTGGTAGTGTGATTCCAACTGCACTCACGAAAAGTCGTAGTATTGAATCCAATGTCATGCCGATATATATATGGTGGATAGTAAATACATCATTTGACAGAATGAAAATATCTTAACCTTATTCCTGTTAATGTCTTCTTGCTCCATAACTGAGTCACCAAATAAACAGTCACATTCAAGAATTTTGCATTCAGTATATCATCGGCCCATTCCTCTCTCTCTAGATACGAATCTGTCAATTCCTGCTAGAAATGTGAAACCTTAGCTTATGTGGAGATATACTTTTTACTCTTTCTTTTCAACTGTGACTATTTCTGATTCACTCAGACTCCAACGAGCTGTAACGAATGATATATTGTCAAAGAAATTGATTGCTTAACACAATCATATTTTATAATATTTGCACACTGGCTGATAATATGGAGGCACGAGTGTGGCAAATTCCCACAAGAGTCATTAAATTTAAATCTCAAAATTGGCATATTACGAAGGTATCACGAACGCTACTTTTTAGTTTAATGATCTACTGCTATGATAGTTTGCATAAGCGTAACTTAAATTCTAACTGTCACAATATTTCCTTTTTTTCACATATTCTTTAAGAATATGTATCACTGTTATCTCATATATCTTGCGAGAGCCATGTTGTAACAACCATAAGCCAGAAAACTCACGTATATATTCATTAATATAATAAACAGAATGTGCATGACTAGAATAAAAAAAAGGTTAAACACTTCTAACGCATTCACATTTAGATTATTTATTGATTTGAAGGTGAAAAACAAACTGTATTTTTTCAGATGAGTTGTCAAAACCTACCTCCCCTCCATCAGTAATGAAGCTAAAAGCATGATAAAAACAATATTATGAGATATACTTATGAGAACCGAGTATAATAGTTTTCAAAAGCTTCTCCAACTTTGATTATTCGTATAAAAGCTATAAACATATGTGATTGGATAAAAGTAGTTAACTTTTAACTGTACTTATTATTTCCTATTCTTTTTCTATGGGTTTTGTAAAGTGATTGGAGTTAGTTAATGTCAAGTTGGTTGTATAAGACACAACTAATAGTATGTTTAATATTTATTTTTTTTATTAAATTTCAATTAAAGCTCTAATATTCCAGTTATTTATTGTAAGATTCTGGCATTCATTTAATTTACTGTTTTTTATTTTGTATCGTAATAAATATCGCGAGATAATATTGGGTTATCAACCAAAAATATCGTTAACAACAAGGATACCCAATTGATGAAATAATGCATTATAATTCTTATTGTCCACCGGCGGGACAGCAGTAAATTTACGTACTTGCAACACTAAAATTTAGAGTTCGATTCCCCGCAGGAGGAAACAATAGATAGTCCAATGTGGATATGCTCTAATGCTCTAAAGCAAAACACGCTGATCTTTATCAGTAAGGACGTAAGAACAGCCTATCTAATTAGTTACACTCATTACCGGGTTGATGTAAATTTTGAGTTTTACTTTTGAATTAAATAGCTAGCTTGCTTTGATCGGAAGTTAGTACTAATTATTATATCAAACACTAGCCGGCAATTGATTTTTACAGACTTGACTAAAAAGGTTGTTCAACTGGTATAAAACAAAATATATTGGAAATGGGATTATTCCTAATTCATGAAATAAATGTTTTGTTACATTAATCAAAGTACATTGCACATATTTTAGTGCTTGATCGACAAGTCAGGGATTAGCACATGTTGTTTAAAATTAATATATATATATATATATATATATTAACAAGGGGCTGATGCAGAGTGTTAAGACATGGTTCATTCCTTTGTGATATGTCCGCCGGTGGGACAGTGGTAAGTCTAGGAACTTTCAACGCTAAAATCCGGCGTTCGATTTCCCGTAGTGGACATGGCAGATAGCCCAATGTGGCTTTTCTCTCAAACAAACAAACCTTCGTGGCACACAAAAACAGACACGTAAGGTATGGTTATAATCAATATAGTAGGTTGAACATTAACTCTTTGTTTATCAAAATTAACAGCCAGTTCGCAAAGAAAATACATCTCGTTATAAATGATTGGACCTGTTTTTGAAAAATAATTTATTTCACTATCATATTTAAGTTTATGGCATGTATGCCAGTTGTAGATCGGTATATCGTATAAGATATGCATTAAAAACGTTTGATGCGTCTTTTGGTCGTGGAAGTACAGCCACACAAAGAAGAGATCTCTGCTAAGGTGTCACTTTTGGTCGTGGAAGTACAGCCATACAAAGATGGAATCTCTGCTAAGATATCACTTTTGGTCGTGGAAGTATAGCCCTACAGAGATGGGATCTCTGATAAGGAATTAGCTTTTCAAAGCAATATCTGTGACCAGAAGGTGCTATATAGAGGCTAATGTAAATCAGATCATGCAAGCTTACAGTTTTTATTTAAACTTTCTTTGGAAATGGTAAATTAAATTATAGGTTCAAAAGTAAAGATGAAGCCGTTTGATTAATTTTCCATTCTGGGGTTATCTTGTGTATACAAAAGCTTTCTTGAGTGCGGGGATTTTTTTTCCATTAGGTTCAAGGGTCGCAACAGGTTTAGCTAATTTGTTTTTCATTTATCACGAACAAAGTGGTCAGAAACTTCACCTGAACAGTTTAAACCTTTATACTATAAAAGATATACTGATGGCAGATTCGTAGTTTCCAGAATTAAATCTGATGTTCTTGAATTTCAAAATTATTTTAATACTCAATATAATAATATTAAATTTATAAAGAACAAATGGTTGTTTGAAGTTAAACACAAAGCTACACAATGGGCTATCTGTGCTCTGCCCCCCACAAGTATCGAAATCCGGTTTCTAGTGTTATAAGTCCGCAAACATACCGCTGGGCCACTGGGGGGCCTGAAGAACAGCTTGCAGAGACTTTATCATTCGTAATCACTAAGATAGTTGGTTGGTTGTTTTGAAGTGAAGCACAAAGCTACACAATGGGCTATCTGTGCTCTGCCCACCACGGGTATCGAAACCCGGTTTCTGGCGTTATAAGTCTGCAGACATACCGCTGTGCTACTGGGGGGCACACTAAGATAGTTTATTATACAAGTTTAACGTTTCTAGTGCAAACTGGAGAGTTCTATTAATTATTAAAAGAAGAAATAAAACACGACCTATTACTCCAGAAAACAGAATTGGTTTTATTTAAGCCAACGTTTCGACATTACGGCTTCATCGGGACAAACAAGACCCTTAATAACTGATTTAGGCTTATACAAAAGATTTCAAAATAATACGAGTCTGCGCAGTAAGATGGACTTCGCCCGAGATTATATAAACAAATTGAAAGTATTTGTAAACGTACAAGATTATACTATCGAATGCAGACATATGTTGTTATAATAATTAAATATAAGCAGTAAGAATTAAAAGTTCCAGGGTGATCATTTGTGTATTTGTGGCTTATTCCATGAAATTAGTAGAACTTCTTTGTATTTTGTACCTAAAAAATCTGTAACAGTGGTTAAGAATGTTCGCTGTTATGGGACAATCCGTATCAATTATACCGTGTTTGTCAACATAATGTTGTAAGCTCTCTAGTTTTTTGACCAATTTAAATGTATCTATTTTGTGACGGATTTATTATTCTATATTTTAATATGGATGTTTGTTTAAATTAAAGTTATATTTAGAAATGTACATAACGTGTACTGTTAAATATGTATTGCAAAACTCCTGCCTTTTCTCCAAAGTTGTAAAAGATTCTTGACTGTAAGAATCAACAATATATGTGTGTATGTAAAACAACGGATTTTCCGTAATTAAGCTACACAGATTTCGAAAATAATATTCTTTTTTTCTATCACATAAGGATTTATTACAAATCTGGAAGTAAACAACACTTTTACTTAGCTCAAATTATCATTTCGTTTACCACAATGAACATTATTTGTTATTATGTTTGTTAACAAAAATACAAACAAACTAAAGAAAAGAGAAGAACATTGATGTCAAACGAATATGCATCCACATTCATCCTGATTTTTATTTTGTGAAATCTACGTCTTTTAGTCTCAAAACTACGTGCTGTGGTGGTCTTATATGTACTGTGTTTTGACGTTTTGTAAAAAATCTGTACGTGATGGAGAAAAATAGTATCATTTTCGGATTCAGAGTACAGGAATTATTGTAAAACATGTAAAAATTTCAAGACAATAGGCCTGTGTTATTAGTGGAAACGGATATAAACCTCAGCGATCATCATGATAATATGAATGGCATGTTCACAGTTTTAACAAATCAGCACTTTCCTAAAGATACTGAGATTCTCTCTTAGGAAGAGGCAAAGGGTTTGCAGTTCCTCCTATACTTAATGAAAAAATACGTCAAGATATTATGTCATCATTATAACAAACAATTTTTCGAATCCGATTTAAAGAAAAACGTTATCGCGAAGCTGAATGCCGTAATGCATCTGGTCATACGCTGAATAATGCAGAGACTATTCTGATATATCAACCATCCGAAGACAAGCCTACAATATCTACTGAGCGGACATATGAAGATGGAAAAGACTCAAGTGATATCCAAACCAAAGAAGAAGAAGAGATCCACGTCTTACATAATCACAACATTTTAAAATTCCCATTTGATAGGCCATGTTCGTTTCCACCAAAAGTAGATAAGTACATTGAACGTAGATGTAATAACCTTAGATATAAAATAGACTCCTTACTAAAAGGTATTACGGAATATAGACCGAGAGGAATTAAAAATTTTCGGAAAAGTCAGCTTTAAGTAGTCTAAAAGGTAATAATAACCTAATTATAAAAGTGTCTGATAAATGTAAAAGTTTTGTGGTTATGGATAAAGATGTGTATATAACTAAGACAAATGACCATCTCAACAATGAATACAACTACAAAACACTAGAGCAGTTAATTGTTTGGCGTTTATTGGTGCAAAGAAACTAGGCTATCTGCGCCAAAAAACTGGTAAAAAAAGATGCAAGTAAAATTCAATAAAATGTAAAAAGAAAACAAGTTAAAAATGAAACAATGCCCAAAAAGTAGGTAAAAATCTAAAGCGAAGCCGGCCCTTGATCACAGGACCAAAGTCCATATACGGGACAGGCACGCCTGTGACAGCTCCAGAGAAGACAGACTTAGCTGCTGTGTCAGCATGCTCGTTCCCTAGAATACTGACATGGCCAGATATTAAAAATATACTGGATAGAAATGGACGACAGAGAAAACTGAGCCAGTCGTTTCATAGTGTCTAAGAGAACAGGGTGAGAACTCACATGAAGCGATTCCAAGGCTAGAAGAGAGCTAAGAGAATCTGTGTAAATAGTACAGTTAGTGTACTGCTTAGCTTCTATATGATCCATGACAAAAGAAATTGCATACAGCTCGACAGTGAACACAGAAACTGCAGGGAGGATCCTGTGAGCATTCACTGAGCCACAACAAACCATGGCAGAGCTCAGATAGCCATCTGATTTCGAACCGTCCATAAAAACGGAAACAGAAGAATGGTTCGAAAGATGGTCGGCAAAGAGAATATGGTACTTCCAATCTGGAGTATTCGCATTTCTCAGATGACTCAAAGAAAGGTCACAGGTGGGGATGGTGATGAACCATAGCAGGATGGACCAATCATCGGACTCAGCAACATCATCCAATGATAGACCCAATTCAGCCAGCAGTGCCTGGATGCAAAAGATGAAGGCCAAAAGAAGGAATAGCAGACTGTCTATTCTGAAAGAGCACAGCCTACTGAGGAAGGAATGTATAACCCCAAGTTGGATGCTGTGGTAAGGGTCGAAGCTTGATAGCATATTGCAAAGAAAGTTGCAAACGCTTGAAATGAAGAGGAGATTCATGTGACTCAGTATACAGACTCAGGACTGGTGAAGTGCAAAAACCCCCGTGCAGAACCGAAGCCGCAGATCGTGTACAGGGTCCAACATCTTCAAGACAGAAGGATTGGCAGAACCATAGACCAGAGATCCATAGTCCAGGTTGAAATGTTATGATGGCACAATAACTCTTCAGCATGAAACATCTATCCATTCCCCAAGAGGTGGAAGAGAAAACACGGAGGATGTTCAGTGTCCTTGTACATTTGACACGAAGCTGCTTAATGTGAGGAATGAAAGTAAGCTTACATTCAAAGATAAGCCCCAAGAACTTCGTCTCAGGAATCACGGGAAGAAGAACATCATCAAGGCAGAGCTCAGGATCATTGTGTAATTCCAGTTGGCGGCAAAAGTGAATGCAAACGGTTTTAAAAGAAGAAAAGGTAAAAGTGAGGGCAGTTTGAAACTGTCACTCAATAAACCTCACGTGGAAGTCGTCGACACAGGGGCTGTTTGCAACAGTAGGAGGAAGTTGTTTAGTGATAGCATTGATCCCGATGCTGAAAATGGTGACACTCAAGACATAGCCTTAAGCGGTTCCAAGCTCCTGTGTGAAGGAATGGGAAAAGGTTGAACACACACGGACTTGGAAACATCTATCATGTATAAAGGTACGAATAAACATGGGTAAATGGACGTGAATTAACCATCCTCTCCAACACCTTACAGAGACAGCTAGTCAAAGCAATTGGACGATAATGAGAAGGAATCTTGGGATCCTTTCCAAGGTTTGAAAAAGGGAGAACAACAGCCCTGTGCCAAGCATCTGGAAAAATATTCTCCTGCCAGATTTGGTTAAAAACAATCAGAATAAGAGCAAGGAAGGCAGGAAAGAGATGGTGCAGCATCTCGTAGTGAACATCATCAGGCCTGACTGAGGTACTGCTAGACTGATGAAGAGCAAGTTTAAGTTCCACCAGCGTAAATGGGCGATTCTAATCATAGAGATGATCTGCTTGAAGGGTAAGGGAAATCTCTCAGCTCGAGACTTTATGGCTAAGAAAGTAGGGGAAGAAACAGAAGTGCTGGAAAAGTAAGAAAAACCCTCCTGAGAGTATCGGCAATGCTCTGTACATCAGCAGCTTCCTGGCCATTGGAGAGAAGATGGAAAGCATATGGGAAGCATATTTCCCATTGACCTTCCGAATCTTGACGCAGACGAAATTTGAAATGGCGGTAGAAGAGATGTTGGGGATGAACTTAATCCAAGATTCCTTCTGGCTTCGATGTATGACCTGCCGATCATGAGCACGGGCCCACTGGAAAGCAGTGCAGTTGGAAAAAGGTAGGATCCCTGTGAAACGTATTCCAGAACCGTTTCCGAGCCTTCTGTACCTGCTGGCAGGTAGGAGACGACCATGGACGAGAACTCCATGGGAAACGTGTCGAGGGTTTGAAGATAGAAGGAACAGCTGCTTGAATTACACAATCAGCTACTGCCTCCACGCAGTCGTTAATAGATGGTAGACTAATGACAGCAGGATTTAGTTTCAAGAGAGTGGTGAAGGAGAGACAGTTAGCCTGCTCCAACCTCCACTGTAGCACTCAGGTCGGGTGGCATCGATCATGGCCAATCTCCCTCAAAACGATGGGAAAATGATCATTGTCCATTGGGTCACTGTCAACCCTCCAAGAAAAAAGAGAAAAAAAGTGAAGGCGAACAGATAGATAGATCAAAGCAGTAAATGATTGACTAGGTGCATGAAAATAGGTAAAACAAAAACAGTATTGAAGAGAGAAAGGTTGTGATTTGAGAGCATATGCTCAACAGAACGACCCCCCCCCATTAATATCAGCACCAATACAAAGTGGATTGTGTCCATTAAAGTCTCCCAAGATGAAAAACGGAGACAGTAACTGTTCTATGAGAGCATCAATGTCAGATTGATCATAAGTCTCTTCTAGAGACAGGTAAAAATAATAAATAGTAATGGTACGACCCACGGAGACACAGATGTCTACAGCCTGCAAGGGTGTATCAAGCAGCACAGACAATGTGGATACGTGCTAGCCAACCAGCAGTGCCACACCTCCATGAACTTGCCCATCACCCTGTTATTATTATTATATAAAGAAAACTGCCAAAAGGTGACAGTCTCAGCAATGTTTTCTGTAAGGAGAGACACACAGGATGATAGGAATCGATCAAGGCCTTAATGTCATCCAAATTAGAATGGAAACCTCGACAGTTTCATTGTATCCAAGTGGCAATTTTTATTTAGGTGGAGGAGAACCCTTCTGTCTGCGACCACGACGTTTTTCTATAATAGAAAGAGGTCTGTCGATCTCCATGGAATCTGCCCGGGTTTGACTGGGCAGATCTCTGTCAGAGTATGGAGACTCTAGAGAATGAGTGCGTGACAATAATGGTTCTGCTTCTCGGAGATGGACCTGAGAGAGTAGCAGAATATGTCCGAGATGGAACAGGGGTAGAAATGTTGTTTACAGTACCTAAACGTTGAACTTCTTTTTCCTGCACCCACTTAGGGCAAGATCGAAATAAGAGGGGCAGGAACCACCAGAATTGATACAGAGAGGGCCCAATTGACATTCGTAGACGTCATGGTCTTTGTCACCACAACATGCACACGCCAAAGAACCACAACCAGATGCCTTTGAATGACCAAACCACTGACACTGGAAACACCTGAGAGGGTTGGGAATATAAGGCCGTACCTTACAGTTCAGATAACCTGCCTTGACAGTAGCAGGTGAACACGTGATTTCAACGTCAGTGCAAGAACATCGGTAGGCAGCATAATTCCTTTTACAGGAAAACATGCTATAGAATTAAAGAAAATTATTAAAATGTCTTAATAATAAAATTTATCCCCAAATTAAGCTTAGAATTGTTTTTAAGCTGATATGTCGTTTAGGTAATTACTTTAAATTTCAAGGAAGGATTTCTAAAATGCATCGCTCTTACGTCATTTATAAATTTACATATCCAAGGCGTAACCATGGCTATGTGGGCTCTACAGTTCGTTGTTTGAATTCAAGAACTAAAGAGCATGAGCAAAATACTCCATAACATTAGACTGCTATTCTTAGTCACTGTTTACAAGACTGTGATTTTAGACCTACGGCCAATGAATTCAGTATCTTGGGAAGTACATCAAATTAAAGGATGCTTCTCACTAAAGAAAGTTTGCGTATACACAAAATACGCATAGAATTGAACGTTAATCAAACAGCTTCATCTTTAGACTATATTTAAATGCAATATGGCATTAGATGTTTCATCTTTAGATTATATTTTGAATGTAATAAGGCATTAGATGTTGCTTTGAGTTCGAAACACGTATATTTATTCTAAAGTAAGCAAAAAATAAAAATTGTGTTTAGTGCTAAACTGTAATGGGGAAGGGCTTTATTAGCTAATAGAAAAAGTGTACCGAAAAAACAAATTAACAAAATATGTATTAGACTTCCAAAGTAGAAAGTTTGCCATGTGCTCGTCTTATCTGTCTACTACGGAATGTTTGTTTATTATTATTAAGCACAAAGCTACACAAAGGGATATCTGTGCTCTGCCCACCACGGGTATCGAAACCTGGTTTCTAGCAGTATAAGTCCGCAGACATACCGCTGTGCCACTAGGGGGCGCTACGGAATGAGACATTTGATTGAATATGCTGGTCTGTTGGGAATGGTTCATCACTGCCAAGTGTGCTTTCGTCCAAGTGGCTGCTTCTGAAATGCCAAGGTTTCCTGGTAGTCTAAAAACCGATCAACTTTGCTTTATTATTCTTTAGTTAGACATGAAGCTACATAATGGGCTATCTGTGCTCTGCCCATCGAGGGTATTGATACCCGAGGTTTAGTGTTATAATCTCTCAAACGTACCGATGAACCACCGGGAGGGCAAACGATTAAGTAGAGAATCTTTGTATACCTTGGCCATGATTCGATGGCTACCACTTGAAGTTAACAAATCTACAGTGTCATTATTAGCGCAAGCTTAATTTGGTAGTAAGGTGCTGTCAGTGTAAACTTTCAAGTTCATTGTCATATAAGTGGTCATAGTTTCGTTACATGCCGTATCACAGACAAAAACTTCTCCATCTCGCTCTGCGCCGTTCCTGACATTTTCGGTTTGCTTTGCAGCGGTATATTGACAGTTGGCCAAATAATTTTGCCGCTACTTCTTGGGTTACATTAACTCTTAATGTCAGAAACTGATGGAAGTGTGTATTTGTGGGTTGGTCTGCTTCTACTTGCGCGTGAGTATCTGCTCAGCTGAAAGGTTCTGGGACTTATCAGTTACTCAACGATAAAAAAGAATAAAGAAATACTCTTTATAAGGACCACGATTTTTCGCATCACATTGAGCTCACATCACGTTCTGGACGCCTAGCCTATCCAAGTGCAAACTCTCCCGTAGCATCAAAGTTGGAAATGTCAATTATGGTAGCCAAATCAATCTCCCTGCTTGATGCAACACCTAGGGAGCTCGTAGTATGCATTTGCATATTAGTGGTTTTGTGATTTCCATTTTGCTCTTATTTTCCTATCCACTCCTTGTAACCATTTCTTAGGCCCCTAATACACCTTTGACCGAAATACATGCATACACAGACAAAAACACGCATACACACTGATGATCAAAATTGTATTATATTATTCTTTTGTTGTTTTGACAAGCAACATTAACAATGGCGTAACTTAGCAACGACGCAACTGTGTTTCAATTTATAAATTGATTTACACTCAGAAAGCACATATCATATATTATAACATTTTTATTCTTAATTGGAAAACACATATATATGTGAAAATGCAGTTTATCACATTTTCAGCCTTATATAATATGGACGCCTTTTTTCGCAAACTGGATGTTGAAAGAAAAATTAGAGTTTTAATAAACGAAGTGCAGTACTTCAAAAACAATTAATCAAAACAAGTTTCTAAAGTTTTTCCTAGTTTTTTGTTGCTTATATTTGTTCTTTTTATCATGCGATAACTCAAGAAGAGTTAACTGAATTTAGTTACAGTAAGCATATATAATCTAGACGATCTCCATCTTCAGTGTATTTTTATATATTTTCGACTCGAAGAACACGCTGGTTTGTAATAAGTAATACGAACCATATAATTCCGGAAAAAGATTGTAACATTTTTTGTTACCTTACGCATACACCTCTTAAGAGCTGTAAAGCGAAACATAGGGTAATAAAAATAGTGATCCTTACAGAGTTATAAAGTCCTTATCATTTTTTAACTAATTAAATAACGAAAGGAGCTTATTAATTTACGTGAAAATATAAGAAAAAATCTTCTACTCAACATGACTAAAAAAAAACTGAAGAAAAAAATCAAAATCTGAAATTAAATAAATTAATGAAATACATAGACTGCAAATAACAAACATTATGATGCTATTACCATGAATTGAATTACAAAACCCTATTAATCGATGATTATGCGATCCCTCGATGGTTCAACGGTAAGTTAACGGACATAGATCATAAAATCCGGGGTTCGATTTCTCGCGGTGGATAAAGCAGAGATAGCCTCTTGTGTAGTTTTGCACTGAAACAAGCTATTCTGTGAATTTTCACTAAGTTTCCACTGCATCATTATAGAAACGAAATATTGTAATTTCAGTATAACATATTTATATGTACTATTTTTTTTTCACTTCAAACAAAACATTGAGATTATTGTCATCTCTAAAAATCTTACGAATCTATTTGCTTAAAACTTTTTGATCAGAAACTAATGAGAAAGAGACATTAATAAAAGTAAGATAACTTTTGTATGAAAGTAACCACCTAAATAAATATATAAACTTTTATAACGGCTTAGGATCTCTAGCTTTAAACGACAGAAAATACTGCACGAAAATATAACCAGTTTAAAATCTCTAGCTTTAAACGACAGAAAACACTGCACGAAAATATAACCAGTTTACAATCTCTAGCTGTAAACGACAGAAAACACTGCACGAAAATATAACCAGTTTAAAATCTCTAGCTTTAAACGACAGAAAACACTGCACGAAAATATAACCAGTTTAGAATCTCTAGCTTCAAATTATTGAACAAACTGCATGAAAACATCATCATTTCTACCAAAGAAAAACACTTGGTTATGTCACAACTGGATAGCAAAACGTCTGTTTTGAATGTCACGCATAGCTCCACGAGAAAATAACAGTAAACAAATGAAATAACAGAAAATGGCTTAATTCGGAAACGATTTAAGTTTAAAATTAAATCGATATTTTTACTTTCATTATAAATTTTATGCACTTGGCTAGGTGATCCAATACTAGGTCTTTAGTTTGTTTTGAATTTCGCGCAAAGCTACACGAGGGCTATCTACGCTAGCCGTCCCTAATTTAGTAGTGAAAGACTAGAGGGAAGGCAGCTAGTCATCACCACCCACCGCCAACTTTTGGGCTACTCTTTTTTCACCAACGAGTAGTGGGATTGACCGTCACATTATAACGTCCCCCACGGCTGAAGGGGGCGAGCATGTTTGGTGCGGATTTGAACCCGCGACCCTCACATTGCGAGTCGAGCGCCCTAACCACCTGGCTAAAAGCCAGATGTCCAGACTAGAAATTCATCACTGAACCAAATGGAGGAAGCGAGAGATTGTATTTCTGTATTTAACTTTTAAGTCCTCTGTGCCCCCCAGTGGCACAGCGGTATGTCTACGGATTTACAACGCTAGAAAGCGGGTTTCGATACCCGTGGTGGGCAGAGCACAGATAGCCCATTGTGTAGCTTTGTGCTTAACTTCAAACAAACAAACAAGTCGTCTGTGATACAGTTATATCTCAAACCAACAACTTAGTCTTCTCATATTTTTTATAAATGTGCAAGAAAATCACGATTTAATTTTGACGAAAAAACATTTTCTTACAAAATAAGATACAGATAATTAAATGTAAATCTATTAAGTGGAAGCAATTTTTTAAAGTAAAATCAAGAACTAACTACCATAAGAGTAAAAAGGTTTAGAAGATCTAATATAATTAATGTTACAGAAGAGTAGAACATATAGAAGTTCAGGTATCCTGTTCTAATGATTGTTCAGTTTCCTCATAAATCTACAGATAAAAAGCTTATTGTTCAATAATTTTGATTTGTTTCTTAGAGTTAGGGTTAAAGCTACACGATAGGCAGTCTGCACTGTTATTAGCGTTACACGCTACTAACTTGGCTGCTGAGACATCGGAGGGGGGCAATAATTTTGAATAACACGCTATACACAGAATTCTAAATTGTATGCTGATATGTATACAGTTGCCTTTGCTGTTGAGTTACTCTTTCAATATCCCGGACAAAGACATTATAGGGATTGTTCATATTCAGTTTGTTGCTTCTTGAAACGTTTCAAATGGAATAAAAAATACAAATTGTAAAATGAATCATAGTTGATTTTTAAAATCGATCAATTATGATCAAGTTTGTTTTGTTTGTTTGTAGTTAAGCACAAAGCTACACAATGGGCTATCTGGGCTCTGCCCATCACGGGTATCGAAACCCAGTTTCTAGCGTGTAAGTTTATGATCAAGTATTTGTTTTGAATAACCAACATCCAAACATCAATTACTTTCTTTTTTTTAGATACACTTGTGTACAGTCAGGAAAGTAGTTCGATTTTGTTGTTGTTGTTGTTTACCATTAGCACAACTTGTCGAATTATATATTAATTTTATCGGTGACGCTTTGCCATAGGAGACAAAATGTTGAAAATTGAGAATGCGTGAACATAATTACGTTTTTGCGAATTTCAATAACAAATGTTTGCGAATACAATTATATGCATAAATGATCTTTGCCATATACAAGTTGATATGCTAAATTGGGCAAATTTCACTTTAGAGAATGAGTAACTTCCAAAAAATGGGCGACATTAATTATAAATAGACAAAATAGTTAAGGTAGAATACGTTAAAATTCGTTTCTGTAATATAATCTTAAGGTGTTAGAATGATGCAAAAAATCTGGGGTATTTTGAGCGAAAAAGCAGGATAAACGATTAAAATTCGTTTCTGTAATATAATCTTAAGGCATTAGAATGATGCAAAAAAATCCGGGGTATTTTGAGCGAAAAAGCAGGATAAACGATTAAAATTCGTTTCTGTAATATAATTTTAAGGCATTAGAATGATGCAAAAAAATCTGGGGTATTTTGAGCGAAAAAGCAGGATAAACGAAGTATTAAAACGACGACAAAACACACAAGAAGAACCAATAATGATACGAAGAGAAAATGTACAATTGGGAAATCAAGACTTGGATACAGACAAAGAAAATTAGAAAAGCAAAGTAAAACAGAAACACTTAGAGAACTTAAATGAAACTGAATTGTCTATTAAACCCGTTGGGAAACACGTGCTTTCCCAGAAGGTATACGATGATTCAGTGTGTCTCTCGCTAATACGCTGTTAAAATTACTTTTGTTGTTTCGGAAAAATTGTAATTTTGTATGTGAAAATGAAACTCTTTCCACAAGGTAGATAACACCTTGTTTCTTTACTTTGTTATTTGTACTTGCTTTAAAGTTTAAGAAATGTAACATGCATGTTTGAAGTAAAATGATTAGTAATGGAAAAATAAGCCTTCCCAGTAGTACTATCATAAATTGTTAAAGGTAAACTTAAGATTAGAAGTTATAACTGTGTAAGTCACTACATCTAAGAGCGAAAACACGTTTTGTAGAAAACTTTACAAAAAAAGCAAATACCTTAAATGAAAGTTGTACATTCTGTTGATAAGTTTGCAAAGTTTTACATGAGTGTAAAGGGGTTAGCTCTCTAAACAAAAATTGTCAATAATTAGCGCATTCCTGGTGAATGTTTTTTAAACGACAAGAAAATATTAGGTCGTCAAAAAATTAATATCGCTTTTTTGTAATGAAAAAACCCGAACACATTGTATATCAAAACAAAGCAAGTATTAAATGAAATAGTCTCCATTCTTATCGATGATGCTTTTCCATCTTACAATCAGGCTGTTAATGTTCCGATTAAAGAAATCACTTGGCTTTGATGCAAAAAAACATATCGATGTCCTCGTTAACATATTCTACATTTGCATACGTTTTCCCATTAAAAAGGTGTTGCAGCGAACGAAAAGATTGTAATCTGATGGTGCCATATCTGGAAAATACGGTGGGTGGGGGAGAACTTCCCAACCCAACTCCATAATCTTGTGTTGCGTCCTGGAGAAGAAGAACGCCTTTCCGATTGACGAGTGAAGGGCGTTTCTAATGAAGAGCTTGATATAAACGTTCCAGTTGTTGACTATAGATCTCTGCACTGACAGTTCGTTGTGGATTGAAGAGTTCGAAATTAATTAGTCCTTTGATGTCCCACCAAATGCAAAGCATTACTTTCTGCGGATGGAGT
>NW_013665784.1:203556-208247 GCF_000517525.1 Limulus polyphemus | reverse complement strand
GCGGATGGAGTCCAGGTTTTGGGGTCGGAAGTGGTTTTAGTCAATGACCGAGCCATTGTTTTTGGAAAATTGAATATACGCATAGAGAATCCATTTTTCAACACTGGTGACAGTTCTGTTCACGCGCATTACGCGCCAAAAGAGACGAAGCAACGTTAGAAACAATGATCATCGGAGAGTTCGTGAGGCACCAAAACACTGTTTTTATGGAGTTTTCCCATATTCCTTAGATATTTACGTATTTTTTTCATGACAGACATGCAATTTCAGGGCCAAGGTTAGACTCGAAAAAGAGTCTTCAGAGCAACAATATCACCTGAACGAAATTTGCTGAAACATCGTTGGCACTTACGAACGCTCAAAACATTTCTATAAACTTCTGTGATATTCTTTGTAACTACAGAGGCGTTATTTCCCTTCTTGTATTCAAATAGGATTACGTGCTGAAAGGATTATAAAGGATTTGTATATTTATGGTCAGCAGATAACGTGCCCTCAATTTTCACTGATATACACCTTAATCAAAGGGCGAGCATGTTTGGTGTAACAGAGATTCGAACCCGCGACCCTCAGATTGCGAGTCGAGCGCCCTAACCACCTGGCCATTGGATTACAGTTTAGTGAACTTTACACATTATAAAGGCTACACGAACGTGACGTTTAGGAGGTTCATTTAACTATTATACTCGGTGTGCGTTTTTTTTTGGGGGGGGGGGTAATGAAAGTGTTCCAAAACGCGACATTTATTTCTTGACAACCTAATATTTCCTTATACGAAAATAACGCTGTGGCTCATTTTGTGACCATGGTGGCAATTCTGTTTTTTGTTTTTGTTTTTTTCGGAAAAAATACAATAAAGTTGAAAATATTTAAGTTTGAAACGTATTTTGAAAATTGAAAAATAGTTTTAATTTCAACAAGAGGTATCCGCCTATTGAGATGCGCGAACGATTTACAGTTGTTTTTTTATCGCATTTTACACACCGATGTTGATCTAAAGAATACATTAAATTAATGGAGTGAGAAAATTCTCCACCGTTACCTGTTCACCAAGGTATCTTTACTTAGAATTCAACTTACGAGTTTGAGTTGATTAGTTTACAAATAGGGATTTTGCCAGATTGGTTCGGAAGAATAAAACTGGAAAAATCTGAATTCAACCATAAACTGCGAAATCGAACATGTCTATCTATCTGCGCTGAAAAAAATATCATTAAGGGATAATTGAAATTTGTAATAGTATAAATGCAGCACAAGAAAGCCATTGTTATAAGATAACGCCATTTACCACCTGCTTTTCATTTTTATACAACCTTCTATAGACATGCGAACATTATAGACAAACATTTTGTTTAGGTGGTTTACGTCTATAAAGTTCAAGCAGTTCATTTCGGGGTGGGGTATAGTAAACACGAACAGCAAAAGCAGTCTGGCACCGATGTTACATGATCAAAATTATATTATTGGCAAGGTCCTGAGGAGTCTTGGATCACGTCTTTGAAAAGATGCTCCCATTGCATTTTTAGTGTCTCTAGTTACTCGATACTCATGGAACGAAGCTTCGAAAGAAAATATACTACACTCAATAGAATAAAAAAATCTTGTGAATTTGCAAGTCAATGCATTCCGACAATCCGCTCTTCTTCAAGGAATGTGTCGACAATGGAGATATCGTCCATTAGGCAAGTTTGGACCAATTGTACCAAAGTGCAAGCTACAAAGGGTCGTAGGATCTGATCCTTTCAATGCATAAGTTTAATGTTTCATGCCATCGAATGTGCTTAATTCTCTTCGCACCACTCTTCCAACATTACCATATGTATCACACACCTGTCCGAGAATAGACTTGAATCTGATTACAGATTTAATCCAGATGGATATATGGTTGTTATTTGGCTGCAGGATAAAGCGCGAACCAGCTGTAAAAACATGTATCATTGGTCTGTTGGACGTATTCTTAGCTAAAGCAGGGGAGATGTTCGTGCTTTGATGTGAATTGCACCCTTTGCACGTCTGTCATATAGAATGGCATTGTTAAGTCTGTATCTAACTGTCTATACATTGACATGGCGTTTAGCTGCGTTTTAGATTCAGTCTCAAAACAAGTACACTTACGATTACGACGAGTCAGAATCAATAGACAGCGATCGTCGGCTTTTATTGTGATGATAGTCTGCTTTATCGAGGTGCCCAAGGAACTGTACTGTTGATTTAGAAGCTAACGACACTTTGAGACACTTTCGGCCAATTTTCAGTGGTTTACTGTGATTGCACGGTTTCCCTGATTTAATAGTTTCCCACGCGAGTGAAACATTCAAACGTTTTGTAAGATCTAGCCTTGGTTCGTGAACAACTTGGAGCACTTTAAACTACGTGATTCACAACTAAACGCCAGGTGAAATAAGATTCTGTAACAGCGCTACACATATATCATTGGCCGAATGACCAGTTATTTGCATGATTAGTTTACATGATTGACCATTAGATGCCTAGTTTACATAAAACTGAAGTGAGAGTGACTGATTGTTTGTTTGTAATTAAGCACACATCTGCACAATGAGCTATCTGTGCTCTGCCCACCACGGGTATCGAAACCCGGTTTCTAGCGTTGTAAGTCCGCAGACATACCGTTGTGCCACTGGGGGGGGGGGCGAGAGTGACTGGCATTAGTTTATAAGAATGATTTCGAATTCCTTATTTAAAATATTAAATTATGATTAATATTTAATTCTTCTGTGTAAAATATCTTTCTATCTATCTATTTTTAATGAGTAAGGCAAGCATCCAAACGAACAAAAACTGCAACCAAATACTTTCGGGCTTCTTGCTTCAACATGCTAGTTTCACGAAGTTAATTAATTGCGAACGAATTGTCTATTTGTGTCAGTGATTGTGGTTCATATTTAACGAATGCTAAAAGAAAGACCAAACTCCAGTGGACGTCAGGTTTGTCTCATAGAAGAAAAACACAACATGGATATAGTTATCTTCCACATGTGTTTAGGCTTAACTAACACATGTGTTTAGGGATACGTAGCTAAGGGTCTGTTGTTATTAGTAAAAAGACAGAAACTGTCACTCATCGAAAAAGATTACAAAATTATTTCTGCATAAAGATAACATTTTTCTCACGAAAAACAAATCTTAACATAAGTCAGAAAAAAACATAAGATATACCACGAGCAACATATTTGTTGAGACTTTTCGAAGTAGTTTGAATGATCTGGACCAGTGGTTGTCAAACTTTTTCGTCAGCATACCATTTCGGCGGGGCAAAAAAAAAAAAAAAATACCACGCGAACCACCTACCTGTCCTACTCCACCTGTTCTGTTCTCTTGTAAGGCTTCGGCTGTGGCGCTGCGTGTCAGTGACTTGCATTTTAGACCATCTGGAAGAACCTCGCGGACTCACAATTTGAGTTTTGTTTGTTTGTAGTTAAGCACAAAGTTACACTATGGGCTACCTGTGCTATGCCCACCATGGGTATCGCAACCAGGTTTCTAGCGTTGTAAGTCTGCAGACATGCCGCAGTGCCACTGGGTGGCCACATTTTAAGAACCACTGAACTAGACCCTCAGACGTAAAAGTCATAGTGTCACTATTGTAGTTCTATACACTGAACGATAGGATTATATATGATAATATTAACGAACGTATGTTTTAGCAAAATATTAATGCAAAGAAATTAGTATTTTTTATGTTTATTTCCTAGTTTCCATTTAATAAATATAGAATGTTTAAAATTATAAACGAAACAAGAGAAAAATGCATAATTATATCTATCTATTGTTATGTATCTATATTTTTAAATGTCCAATAATCACGTTAACTAGCTGAAAATAATTAGTGACGAAAATGGATCAATTTAATTATATACAATACCTTTATCACGTAACTTTCATTATACGTAACTGAATAACCATAATACATTTAGACTGTTTTCGGTGAATTCGAATAATGTATAAGACTTCGGAAAACACTATGTTTATTACAGAAGGTATTAAATATTGAAAATAGTTATTACAATGTATATATCGGCATGGTGGTTAGGGCTCAATCTGAAGGTCACGGGATTGAAACTTATCACCGAATATGCTCGCTCTTTTAGAAGGTGGAAGGGGCGTTATAATGTGTCGATCAATCCAACTATTCGATTAAAGTAATCGAAGAATTTACGGTGGGTGTTTTTGACTAGCCACCTTCCCTCTGGTATATCACATAAATTAGGGACGACTAGTATAGATAGCCCTCGGGTAGCTTTGGGCGAAATTGGACAAACAAACCAGCAGGTCGTGTAACAGGTAAGATACAGAAACTGTTGTAGAAGAATATAAGTTGAGAAATCTGGGGTATTTCGAAGTTAGAAACAATAATCTCAGTGAGTTAACTTCCACCATGGCCATAGCTAGAGTGAAAATTCATCCAAGGTTTAAACACCGACAAGCATATAGGATCAGCCTTATATATTATATGTATGTTTAATATGGGTTTAAAATTAAATATTACATTAGATTTAATTTCAAAGATTTACCTCGGTGACTTCATAGCTAGCTAACTACAGCCATGCATTAGGATTTACCGTATTCTTCGGAATATAAGACGCACCCTTATTTTGAAGACAAAGTTTTTTGGGGAAAAAAAGCTACAGTCGCATTTGAAAGATTTTTATTGAACAAAAATTCAATTTGAT
>NW_013665784.1:198905-202632 GCF_000517525.1 Limulus polyphemus | reverse complement strand
TACACATGGCTTGCGTATACTGTATATATACCTATATATTATTCATACCTTCGGTGTATAGGACGCAAGCAGATTTTTACATCAAATTTTGGGGTAAAAAAGTGCGACTTATACACCAAAAAATACGGTAAATACGTTTTTCATATGGGTGTAAAATTAAATCATACGTTATATTTAATTTCGAAATTTTATCGAATAGCGGACATTGGTGACTTCATAGTTAGCCATGCATGACATTCCAAGGTTTTACGATATCTTGACCGAAGCTTAATTTTATAGGTTAATTTGACTTTTGATTTTTGTTTGGTTAGCTTATCATCACATACACGTATTGAGACACAATACCTAGATATTAAATAACTGTAGCCAAGTGTTTAAGTTTTTTACACGCTTTCTCCCTTCTCATCCGTGCTTTTAGAAGACTAACTTTCACTGTATGGAAACAGGACTATCTTGTATATATTCAAGTTAAGAGGCTAGTTTCGCAGTAAAAGCTGGCTTGTACATTTTTCCTTTGACGCTGAGAGACCTCGTGAAATGAAGACGTGCCTTGGGTTCTGTACATGGAAAGGACAGGATGTGTTGCTTAAAGTATACCAGAGTATAAAGCACTCCAAAATACGAATCAAACGACAACGTCCTTGTTAAAGTGCAGACAAAGGCCAGTCATATGGCCGCTGAGCACTACTAAACCTGCCATGAACAAAGTTATTCTGCCACTTATTACAGGTCTTTTCTTTTCTGTATCGACGTTTGATTTTCTTAAATTTAAGCTTAATATTTGATTGTTTTTTTTAGAACAAAGTAGCACAATAAACTATTGGCGTTGTGTCCTCGATCGAATCTGTAATTCTAGTGTTTTAAGCCTTAAGTTGCAGTTATAATTGGTAGGCTGTACGATCATTTTCAGTTCAAGCTTACTGAAAGATATCAACTATCATAAAGACCTGAAATAGATATTTGGACTATAATAATAAGAATATGTCTCAAATTAACGATATTATCCAATATACGGATGGATAATGTTATTTATTTATTTAAACGCATAAAGGCCTAAAAATAGTTATAAAACAAGTTGACTGAAATTTTTCCCCACATTCTTCTCCATTTGCGACTCGAAATATGGAGGAAAAACATAGGAAGTTAACTAGTCTTTATTTTTAGTTATTTAGTTACTTGTTTTGGATATTCATGTATTGATACACAATGGGTATCTGCGCTAGCAGTCTCTAATTTTGAACTTACAGATCAGAAGGAAGGCAGCTAGTCAATAACACCGATCGCCAACTATTGAGCTGCTCTACTCTTGCTGCTCGGGGTAAGGATACGCCAATGATGGACCAGCAGATCAATAGACCAGCACGCAAAACTGAGTCACGCTCGGCCCAAAGGTCGCATGAGCATGAGAGCCAACTGCAAATTTGATTAAGTCCGATGTAAGTATCTCATTTGTGTAACATTATTTTTTAATAGACACATACGTGTCAACGTATTAATAAGAAATTAAACGTCAGAATCGTATTATTTTTTATGTAGATCGTGAATTAGTTGAAAAGAATAATGTGGAAACCGATAATACACATACAAAAAGACAACTGTGGTAAGAAGCTAATTAATTTAATTATTAATAAAACGTTCTTTAAAGCTTGCAATGTACCAACGATATAACCTGGCTAAGTAACGATTTTCAAGTTCTTAGTTATTCTGATTCTTTTTATCAGTCTTAATTTTTGTTTGTTTGTTTGAAGTTAAACACAAAGCTACACAATGGGCTATCTGTGCTCTGCCCACCACGGGTATCGAAACCCGGTTTCTAGCGTTGTAAGTCCACAGATATGCCGCTGTGCCACTAGGGGCATCATTTTTAATAACAAATCTAATCTCGTTACCTTTACAGCTCATTACGAGTCGGTATAAACATTAAAATCGTATCACGTTTCAACAGACGCTTGAACATCGAACAACGAAGAAAGTATTTTGTATCGAATTAAAAAATATCCTGAAGGAATTTGAGTCCTTTTTTCCAGCAAATTGGTTTACAAACTTTAGTTGAACTGAGTCTTCAGTTCAATAATCAACACTGGTAAAAGAGAATACATACTAACACGATTTGCCGACGTTATTTTGCTTAATGCTTTTAGAATCCGGTAAATAGCTTCACATTTTTCTGTTAATTCTCAACGTTAGTTTTTCATCACATATTGACTGATATTTTTTGTTTGGTTAAATATACTGTACTACGACGAAACGAATTTTTCACTCACATCTTTCCTGTTACCGCTTTATTAACATCATTCGTCACTTATTTTAAAATTGCATAATTTAAAACGTTTCGCGGGGATTAAAACACACTTGCGTGTGTAACATTCTACAATATAAGTAATTTCTTTCTTTTACAGTCTTGAGTTATTTTTTGTACATCAAAATATAAATAAAAATGTTTTGACTCTATTAAATCAATGTTTATAATGCAAGTTACTATTAAAACTCAAATATAAATCTTAGTACAAATATAATTATTGAAGAGTGTTTTCCTAAAGTTCTTTTCTAATACGTAATTATTCGTTAAAGTAATGTAATATATTAGTGCTTATTTGTTTGTTTTAGTGCAAACGAATACATAATGAGCTATATGCGCTATGTCCACCGTGGGAAACGAACCTCGGATTTTAGCGTTGTAAGTTCGTATACTGTAGTCTACAAACATGTATTTTTCAAGCTTTTTAGAAGCAATGTACATGCTCGGACTGGCCAAGATGTTATTATTCTTTTAATGCTCGAAAGAATTACATGATAAATATGGAAACAGTCGTCGCTAAACCGCATGTACGTTATCATGTGAACTTTTTCATTATGTTCAAGCGATTCACAAGTAGAAAGCTAAAATCAATTACTTTGCCCCAAAATTTAATTTCAATTTACTTATCAGTTACTAAAATTAAATATTGCGTCATAGCAAGGACTAACATGTGTGAGATATACAGCCTAAATTTAATGACGTTATGAGTAAAATAATAACAAAAAACGAATAAACCGAACTTTACGTTAGAGATTTAAGTTCAGAGCTCAAGAATTTACTTTGGTAATTTGCTAGACAGGAATAATTATTTATGTAGAATGTTAGTTCGTTAGTTGTAATTAAGCACAAAGCTACACAATGGGCTATCTGTGTTCTGCCCACCACGGGTGTCGAAACTCGGTATCTAGCGTTGTAAGTCCGCAAACATACCGATGTGCCACTGGGGGGTGGGGGTGGGTGGGTGCATGTATAGTGTAATCTTGGATGAAAAAATTTAGACATAAAATTGATGCTTCAGTGGTGTCATATCATTTAATAAACCTTACGGTTAGATTGATAGTGTTATCATGGGATATCCCTTGGTCAGTGGTATAATTATGCATCCGTAGCCCCCGCAATTTCGGGGGGGGGGGCGAAGGGCCTGACAAACTTAAGAATTGCCGACAAGGGAAATGCATGTAGAGAGCCCAATTACGTTTTTAGACGGAGGGGGCATCTTTTGTAGTTACGCCACGTTCTCAGCTATATTCAATGTATTGTTACGTCTCCGTTTGTTAATTAACTTTCCGTAACTTCGTTCCGACGAAACTTTAGCGACACAAGTCCTTACTTAATAAAACTGGTTTATTCTTTCTGAAAATAACTTTACCGATACACTCAACTTCAACAGTTGCGCTATAACAAGCTATAATTCACGTATCACGAGCT
>NW_013665784.1:196637-198709 GCF_000517525.1 Limulus polyphemus | reverse complement strand
GGGTGCATGTATAGTGTAATTTTGGATGAAAAAATTTAGACATAAAAATTGATGCTTCAGTGGTGTCATATCATTTAAAAAACATTACGGTTAGATTGATAGTGTTATCATGGGATATCCTTTGTTCAGTGGTTTAATTATGCATCCGTAGCTCCGCAAGGGGGGGGGGCGAAGGGCCTGACAAACTTAAGAATTGCCGACAAGGGAAATGCATGTAGAGAGCCCAATTACGTTTTTTAGACGGAGGGGGCATCTTTTGTAGTTACGCCACGTTCTCAGCTATATTCAATGTATTATAAGAGACACGTGGACATTTGCTTTTCCAGTCATTTGGTAGAAAGAATTTAGTGCACAATTTGTTGGCTACTGAAATCATTGTCATGACAGTATTAGCTGTACTAATAATTTCTACCTTTCTGGTAGCCCTTATTATCTTTCGATTTCTATTGCCAGCCTAATCTGTTCCATAATTAATATATCTGAAACAATTATTTGTTCTTCGGGAAAACACGTTAACCGTGCTTGCAGTTAGTCGAAAATTCATTATTTAACGCTCTTGTGTGTAAAAACGTTTTTCATGTTTTGACTTATATTACTTTAAACGCTTTCCTCCCCCCTTGAAGATACTCGGAACAACCCTGAGGTTTTTACTTCCAAAACACAAAGGTAGTCTTGTACAAGCTAATCAGTTTTCTTAATTATTTAAATTTCATTAAGAAGCCAATGTATTAAAGAAGCGATTATTGTGATTCGTCATTACCTGAACACCCCCTCAGTTCAAACAGTTCGCTGAGCCCAAACTGCCGTTTAGCTCACTGTTGCCTTATTTAGGACAGAAAACTAAACAGTTATTTAACCGAAACTACGAACTAAGAAGAGTTATCGGGTTATTTCAAAGTGAGGAAAGCCAATTACTTGTCATTTGACTTACGCTAGTAGAACACGATATTATTTAGCTACATGTGTTAAAAGCACGCCCGGAACAATGTTCCAAATTAATCCAGAATTTGGAACAAAACAAGCTGGGAGGATATGATAACGCCATTAACAACAACAACAACAACAAAAAAAAGAACAAACAGTTCAAAACCAACACAAGAGCCTTTGATGAGTAAACGATAAATATCAACGACTCTATTCACTTCAAACAAACCCCGAGATTCAATGGGAACAACTTTCCGATGCCATTGAAATTGTAAGTGAACTGATTTTTATATCTCCTCCTAAAGATTTAGTATAATAAATATAAAATTGTTATAGATTAACTTCATCAAAAAATATTGAAACAAATTTAAGTTATACTGTAAAAATCCTTATTTGTTTGGCTTTTATATAAATTGGACCTTAAAGAAATAGTATTAGTATTATACTTTTAAATGTCCTTTCAGAAAACCGCGACAGAAAAGAGGAAGATTCATATATTTTCAAAATCAATATTTATGCAAATCGATTAGATTAATAGAAGTTAATATTATGGTATTATTGTCATAAGAATTATTACTGCACGCTCATTTTCAACAAATCTTAAACAATATTTATTTAGTCAACAACCATACAGTCTTGGGGTATTCTTCAAATTGTACCATTGATAAAAAGAGTGTTTCAGAGCCAAAAATCGGAATTTTTGGTAAATATGACTTTAAAATCTATATAATAAGATTCACGAGAGCTGTCTGCGTTCGCCGTCCCTAATGAAAGACTAGAGGGAAGGTATCTAGTCACCACCACCCACCGCCAAATCTTGGGCTACTCTTTTATCAATGAATAAAGGAATTGACCGTCACATTATAACGCCCCCACGGCTGAAAGGCCGAGCATGTTTGGGGATTCGAACCCGCGAACCTCAGACTGCGAGTCAAGCGCCCTAACCACCTGGCCATGCCGGGCCTGTAACTAGCATTCATTTTTCGAATATGAAAAGTGAAGGACTCTAAAGATACGATAAGAACAAAAATAGGAGAAAGAACATGAAGCCATGCTTGTCATTTAGGCCTAACAGATCCTGCTTATAGTGAAAAATCATGGAATAGTTTCTTTTTAAAGAAACAAATTTAATTTATATGAGAAAATAT
>NW_013665784.1:194660-196602 GCF_000517525.1 Limulus polyphemus | reverse complement strand
ATAGTAGAAAATACAGTAGTAAGTTAAGTTTTTTTAAAGTTAAACTAAATTTAATTTAATATAGAGAAATTATTCTTGTACGACTTCGTCTATTGTACAAATAATATATATATATATATATATATATATATATATATAACCGAGATAAGAATGAATTTACACTTTTTTTTTTTTATTCATGTTCTACCATACAGTTCTTAATGCTGGTATGTTATGTAGAGCTGGGCGATTTAATCAATATAATCGAATAACTATGAGCAGCGGTTATATCGATTAGTGTCCCATGAACTAATCGATTAATCGAAAATAGTTGTTCTGATTATTATTGTTTTCGATTATTCGAACGATTGATTAACCTAAATTACGATTAAACTGATTGTTATGGAAGTAATCAACTAATGGAAACTAGGGTTGTCGGTTGTTCGTTATTAAACACAAAGTTTCGTAATAGGCGTCCCCCTCCGCAGTAGCTTAACGGTAAGTCTGTAGGCTTTTAACTCTAAAAACCGGGTTTGGATAAAGTACCGATAGCTCATTGTATAGCTTTGCGCTTAACTACAAACAGACATAATGGGCGTGTGTAGGAGGGATGTTTCGTGATTTGAGGATCGCGGGTATGATTCCCATTGCCACTAGCTTTTCTCGCGGTGTCTTTGTTATTACAAAGCTACTTACCACTGTCACTAATTTTGAACTGCTGACTATAAAAAAGGCAACTGGCTAGTAGTACCCGCTATCAACGTTTTAGCTACTTAAGTATTAAATAAAGTGTAAATTTATATATATTTTTCCTCATTTTTGTGTTTATAATTTATAACTGCGTAACTGTATTCATTAATGGTCTACAAAAAGGGAGGGATTTAGGGAAGGTGTCCAAGGGGGTCAAAACTCCCACCACACCTTTTCCACAATTGCTTTCAGAAATTAATTGCTGTATTAATTAATGTTGCATAAGTAGGCATAAATCTAGGGGGTCCTAACCCCTTCTATTTTTTTTTCAGAAATTAATAAAAAGCGGCAAATAGTAGAAAGATAAATATTAGATGTCAGTATTTTATTTGATTGGTCTATTAATTACCGTAAAAACCTTTTTTTTCCCCAGTTTTTCTGAAGTCAACAGCAATTCGGTTATGGTCTCAGACAATAACTGAATATTTCTTAGAAAACAGCAATATGAACGTAAATTAAACATTGCCATTGTAAATTTTCGCCTTGGTATTTTTTTTTCAGACACTAAGAATGTGTGTGTGTTCAAGTCTTTAGGGATTTGTATTCATCAAAGTTAATATTGCTTAACACACCTGCGACTCTTATAGCATGTACTTGCTATTAAATCGATTTTTCATTGTACGGAAGCTATAACACTCGCGAGAGAGACAACTGTTTTCATATCTAACTTATATAAAAGCCAGTGTGTGTCACGTCACGCTTGATTTCTTGAAATTAGAGGAGTCATAAAAGCCAAAATGCATTTATCCATATAGAATAGTTCAATTACTGTCTGCCCATTATGATTTTAGTGACGAGGGTGCAAGAGGGACGTGAGGGTGGGGGTTCCGTAAAACCTTATAAGTGTAGTGAGTGTTGGTATAATAAGCCTAAAGACATAACAAGGCCCAGCATGGCCAGGTGGTTAGAGCGCTCGACTCGCAATCTGAGGGTCGCAGGTTCAAATCCCCATCCCATCAAACATGCTCGCCCTTTCAGCCGTGTTGGTCAATCCCATTATTCGTTGCCACTTAGGGCATCAAGAGTATCATCAATTCTTGGCAGCGGGTATGTGTCCATTTCAGTTATACTGTTAAGAACCCTGAAGTCCACACAGCAATGTTGAGTCCCATACTTCTTCTGGACTAGCACGACGGGAGCTGACCAGGGACTATCTGATTTCTCGACTATCCCTTCCCTAATTAGGTCACCCATGACCTTCTCCATCTCTTGT
>NW_013665784.1:192994-194322 GCF_000517525.1 Limulus polyphemus | reverse complement strand
ACTAGCTCTACCTCCTGGCACACACCCAACAATGCCTTTTCCTTAAGCGTCTGCTCATATTTAGAGAAATTAGCCACTATTATGGGTACTACTTGATGACCTGCCACAAGTGACCTCCTGCTGGCATGGATGGGTCTTCCACAAGCATCGGGCTTCCTTGGGGATGTTCTTTTATTCTGCCCAAAATTATGTTCTCTGACATAGGGGTATTGTAGTTGACTTAAGTGCCGTGACATGCAAATCAACAGATGCAGCAACATTTACTGGAATTTGGCCATTGTTGTTCCCAAACGTCATTTTATCAAGGTTAACTACACATTTCCTCGATAGTATGTAGTCCAACCTTAATATGCATGGGTCTTCAATGTCAGCCAAGTATACTTTGTGTCTGTCCTTTATGCCCATGAGCTCAATAGTTACACACACTAGTCCTCACAACCTTGAATAATGTCCTGCTACACCACAGAGCTCCTGTATGGCTTCTGGTACTCCTTTGTGATCTACCACCTTGATACTTACAAGGGTTTGCTGATATGCAGACTCTATGACAAAGTTGCACTTTTGGCCATCCAGATTTCCTGTCACATAGACATTATGTGTGCTTGCCACTTTACACTTAGCTGTTGGGACTTTCACAATGGGTGTTGGTGGGCGTCCCTCAGCACCAACCACTACTTGTTTCCCGAAGCTGACTTATTGGTAGTATTCTTCTTACACTGGCAGCATCATTTCCTGTTTTGAAGTTGCCGGCATTGAGATCTCTTGTGCCCAGGTTTGTTACAGTGCCAGCAAAGTCCCTCAAACTTCTCCGAAAGCTGCCCTTTTTTGGCCTTGAATTCTGATGACTGTAACAACCTTGGTACCTCTGTGCTGGACTTAACGTAGGCTTCGAATTCAAGAGCTCTGGCCATTGCATCCCGCATAGTAGAGGGATGTGCTTGCTTTACCACTGATGTAGCCTCTCTTCTTGTTTATTTTCTTTCTCCTCCAACCACTGCTGTAGTCTCTCTTCTTCTTTATTTTCTTTCTCCTCCAACCACTGCTGTAGTCTCTCTTCTTCTTTATTTTCTTTCTCCTCCAACCACTGCTGTAGTCTCTCTTCTTCTTTATTTTCTTTCTCCTCCAACCACTGCTGTAGTCTCTCTTTTTGTTTATTTTCTTTCTCCTCCAACCACTGCTGTAGTCTCTCTTTTTGTTTATTTTCTTTCTCCTCCAACCACTGCTGTAGTCTCTCTTTTTGTTTATTTTCTTTCTCCTCCAACCACTGCTGTAGTCTCTCTTTTTGTTTATTTTCTTTCTCCTCCAACCACTGCTGTAGTCTCTCTTTT
>NW_013665784.1:182693-191994 GCF_000517525.1 Limulus polyphemus | reverse complement strand
ACTGCTGTAGTTTCTCTTCTTGTTTATTTTCTTTCTCCTCCAACCACTGCAGTAGTTTCTCTTCTTGTTTATTTTCTTTCTCCTCCAACCACTGCTGTAGCCTCTTTTTTTGTTTATTTTCTCGTTCTTCTCGTTTCTTTTGCAGCTCTTGTATTGCTGTCATCAGATCTGCTAAACTGTAGTTTGATTTGCCACTTCTCCTTTCCATCTTCCTTTTTTTTCTTTTCCGTCCCACTCTGACACCAATTTGTTACATATCTGCTTGGTGTTTTAATAGCTGTCTTCCCTCTAGTCAGTTACTTCAAAATTAGAGAAGGCTAGCGCAAATAACTCTCGTATAGCTTTGTGTAAAATTCAACAAACATTTAATCTTTTTCTATAACTTCCATAGTGAAATTAATGAATACACAAGTAGTCTTATGCCATTTGTATGCATGCGTGCGGATGTATTTCAGATGCAAAAATGTGAATTTATGCGTTTGATACTATGTAAACTACAAACTAGTTGTAGTATTTCATCATTATAGAAATATATTACCGTCTCGTTTCTCATAGGTTTTATTTTTACTTTTAAAATTGAAGGTTGCAAGCTCACTTCCATCATTTACTTCTTTATGACACGTTCATTTCTATAAAATTGGTCTTTTAGTTTAACATCGAATTCGTGTCATTAACTTTCAAGTTTTAGGATAAAAATAAATGTAATTTGAGGAATACGTTTTTCCTAGTTAGAAGGAAGTTAGGACTTCTGGGAATGAACTTAGCTCGCCAGTACCAAACCGACTTTTATCTTTAATACTCATTTTAGGGAATTACGTTGTTCCTAGTTAAAAGTAAGTTAGGCCCACAGGGAATGAACCTGGATCGCCCGTATTAAAACGATTACGTTAATGAATAATTACTTCATGGATATTAACTGCAAGGCCCAATTGTCCAGCAGCATAGCACTACATCTTGCAGGGTGATAGTTATGATAATGCTGATTAACATATGATATAGTGTCATTACCAGTTTGTTTAGTATGTTGTGTACAGCACATTTAATAAAAAAAATCTCCTACCTACCAATGTATTTGTCATATCATTCCATTTACAATATTTATACAGTTAGCATGTCTGTATAACTTAAGTTTGTTTTGCTACATTATTTTCTGTCTGCAACGAAATTTATTGGTATATTTATTTTATTAGATTTCTCTCTATCAAAATTAAACTAGTATTCAAATTTAATCTTTAGTAAAGATAGAAATTATAGGTGAATGGTGGCGACTATTCCCAAAAGAACTGGGCTGTGGAAGGACTTCCACTAATTAAGGTTACTTTAGTGCAGCATATCTGGTAGATAATTAGCAGAGCGGAGAGGGGGCATGTTTGGAATCAAACTATAATGGCAACGTCAATACTCCCGGATCCTACTGACTGGGTATGGACTCTGGTTGAGGGTCTATTTGGACGGCACTTTCAGAAGCTGCAAATTTATGTAATGAACTTATTTTCTGTTGATGGGATAAGAACTGTGTATCCTGTTGCAAGTGTGTCATTGCTTCGCTGCCTTGTACTGCACTTTGTAATTGTGATAGCAAATATCCTAGAGTGTAATACTAAACATGCGTATTTACACTTTTCATTTGTGTGAGAACTAAACCAACAAACACACATCTGTATAGAAAAAAGCAACTCTCTATTCGTAACGCTCACTTTGTCGGCAACGCTCGACAGTCTGTTGGTAACGTTCAAATTGGCTCAGTTTTGAGTTAAAATCTCAGTCAAGTGGGAATTGTTTATAACTTCTTTTTCAATTATCAACTTATCATGTTAAGAGCAAGATACTACAATGTTAGGAAAAACCAGACTGATATGACAGTTTACATTAGATGCTTGAATTATTTGTTAACATTCAATCACAAATAATGTGTGTCATAATGGTTTTGGGCTCAAATATCATGTGGAAGTATCTTGTTCAACTCCCAGTTGGGTTGGGATTTTAAGTTATTCTTTATTAGTTTTATTATCAAATTTACAAATGCTTCTTTCAATATTAAGAAAAATATGATTATAATTATAGATTACATCACGGATAATACCATATTACATAATAAACATCAGAGACTATATGTGTCAAAAAAGAACTTGAATATCTTGTAAACTCAACAGATGGCGCTGCAATACATTATTAGATAGGGTGGGAGATTTCTAAAAAAATAGTAAAATTTATAAGCATTCGTGCATTTTACTTTCATCATAAAATTCATTGCCTTTGTCATAAAAATTAATAAATCGCAGATACAGACATTTGACCATGTAAGAATGTTCCTTCGAGAATCAGTTTTTGGAATGATTCAATCTAGAAAGTTTTATCATGAAAAAGATTTGAACATAACATAAAAATATACATAAGTGAAAATTCTAATCGAGGACCATTTACAGAATATGGTCAAATATACAAAAAAAGTAAAAAATGTTGTTTTCATGAAATACTAGAAAAAGAATAAACGTTCTTTATACATACTTTGTAAGTATACCGTAATTAATGTTTAGAAAACATATTCATAGAACATTTACTTAGATTTAATTTTCAGAAGAAAAATGAGTAAACATCTACTGTCATATGACGGGCAGTGAGCTAGTATGTTTATATATATATTACCCGTGGTGGGCAGAGCACAGACAGCTATTTGTGTAGCTTTGTGCTTAATAACAAGCAACCAAACTTAACAACCCTGACAAACCTGTCGTCCTCTGGTGGGACATCGGTAGGTCTACGGACTTGCAATGCAAAAATACGGTGTTCGATTCCCCGCGGTGAACAAAGCAGATAGCCCAATGTGGCTTTACTTTAATACAAATAAACCTCGAAAGGCCGACTATGGTATCTATGTAATAAAAAGGTGCAGATAAAGTTTATTTTCAGATATAAATGTGCTTTTATGATTAAGCTGGTAATTAAGTGAAGAAAGTCTCTTGCTAGTTCTTATTTATATAATAGTACTATAACAGTCATGATTTTAGAAAAACACGTAGGTTCATGAAGTAATGACAGAAATGAGTGAAAGCGCTCGGGTTATAGGGTTTTTACTCATTTTCTATCAGTACTATAACAGTGTTTGTTACTGAATACTTTAGCCTGGTCTCGTTGGCAGGTAGTTTCCATAGCAACAAATAATTTTCAGCTTGGCACTATACAAGAATACAAGAAAATGATTTTCATATGACCCTCTGGAATTGTGCAGTCTCATATTGATATCAAAATGTGCAATAATTCTTGTAAAAAAAATAATTAAGCTCTGCCACTGTACTACAAGGTTGATGTTAATCTAATCAACTTATAACGGTCTATTGTCACAAAAGTCCAAGTTTGATCCCCTGTAGGCCTAACTTATAGCTTGTGAATTCTTTAAATGAAACCTGTGTTTTTATTTATTCAACATTTTACCTTCCAGCATAGATTTCAAATATGTCTTATCTGGTAGTCTACTAGGAAAAGATTTGTTTTTTTTACACTATCTGACAGTGTTAACGGTAGTTCGTGCGTGGGTTTCTCAAGCTAAATATGTCATGCTTTATTTTTATAATACCTTAGGTGCTAAATACATTACTTAGCCAAATGGATGCTCAATGCTTCTATATGATTCGGTTATTTTCTGAAAATATCGTTAGTCTACTTATATTAGATTAAACTTCTTAATGTTTCTGTAGTTTTTTGTTGTTGTTGTACATTTGAGTTACAAGTTTCTTCTTTAACATAATGAATAAGTAATTCTCGTATTCACATGTAAATATACACACACACACATACACACACATTTTTCGTTATGAATTATTAGTAATTAATTATGATTCGCAAACTGTATTAAATGAAGCGAATTTATTATCTTTCTCGTTACACCCATCGAACTGCTCTGTATAATGGTGGGTCAGAAGTAAATTTACTGGCTTACAACGCAAAAAAAACAAAACGAAGTTCGATTCCCCGTAGTGGACAAAGTGCAGCTTTGTGTATTTACATTGAGAAAACAATAACACGATTTGCCAGTTTCCAGCTAGAGAGTGTATGTGGAAATATCGTGCTACAAGGGTATCAAAAGTCTCGGAACATCGCACACGGCTACATCTATCACAAAAGTCAAAACAGAATCCATAGGGAGCAGAACTTTGATTGTATGCTAGCTGAATATGTTAAATTCAGGGTTGACTCTTAACTAGTGGAAGATGCACTTGCTTCAAAAGACCATTTTTTATAGTAAAATAGAGAAACGGCCAGTAACCAGTTTTTTATTTCCTCGACGTTTCGCTTTATGGATTTTTCAAGAGGTAACCCCTACTGAACAAAAGAGTAGTATACGATTACATCTTGAAAAAGCCGTAAGGCGAAACGTCGATATAAAAAAAAACTTCATTGGTTACCGGCCGTTTCTCTTTTTAATAAATATGTTTACAATTTAGTGTGCTCAAAGCTACATTATTGTTGGGAAACCATTGTTGGAACTTTGGTAGGGGCCATTGGGCGTCAATTAATTTTGGTATAGAGTAATGCTCGTTTCCAACGTTGAACAGGAAACTAGTGCCAGAATGGACAGGCCAGAATTTTTATCGGACCTCGCCCTACAAAACACATGTGTAACCAGATTCAGTGATGGATTTTACCTCTGTTCCACCCACCAAATAAATATACTGGATCAGCTAGAAACGTCTTGGTGAGGGAATTGGAAACACTTCCCATAATTCCATTCGCGGCTCAAACATAATATTTAACAATGGAATATAGCTGTTCTCTTGTAAACTTTAAAAGTTATAGCTACATAAATAATAACGTTAATGCACATCATACATTCAAGTTAAGTGAAAGCAGCTCTTATAAATTTTAATATCATATCACTCTCCTTTGGCACTAATTGATCAGAAACAATTTATGGATTTTTTTATGCATGTCAAGCTAACTTTTAGTCGTTTATTGAGACTATATTTTTTGTAAGTTCGAATTTACAATCAAATTGGCTGCTATCAAGAGTTAAAAGTAAACGGTGATTGAGAATGAAACAGTTTGAACAGGACACATTTGTCCAAGTAATATTAAATGTTAACTTACAAAAGAAATTGTATAAGTTTTGAAACTGAACTTTCTTTTCAGAGAGGTAGCTGACATCTGACTTAATGGTTTAATTATAATTTAATGTTAGATTAATCACTGATAATAAGTGTCTTAACAAGGAAATCAAAACATATTATATACATTGTTCTAAACGCGACCTAGACCAAACACAACTTAGAAGTTTTATTTAAAATATCTGTTACTGTTGTACTAATGAAATTACTCTTAGTTACCTAGACAAATGGTACAAACTTAACTTATTATTGAGTTATTGCAGTTAACCACTATTTCGTTTTATGGTACATACACGACAGAATATCATTACGTGTGTTTGTTTGGAGTTAAATACAAAGCTACACAATGGGCTATCCGTGCTGTACCCACCACGAGTATCGAAGTCCGGGTTTTAGCGATATAAGCCTTTAGACTTTCCGCTGTGCCACTGGTGATGGAGGGGGGGTATATCATTACGTTCTTTTGCTACGATTTCTTATCGTAACTTACTGTAATGTCCGCTATAAAATCGGGACAAAACATGTAATAATTTTAAAATTATAAACTTTCTTGGATTTAAAGGGCCTACGTGGGCTAATGGGTGGAATGCTGGACTGTGAATTCGAGGATCCACGGTTTGCGTCCCTTTATCGCATAATTGCGTTCCCCAATTTGAGGCCGTGGGTGTGTTATTAAATTGACTGAAAATCCCACTTTTTTATTAGTGTAACCCGTAACCCAAGAGTTGACGATGGGTAGTGTTGACTAGCTGCCTCACCTCTAACCTATCGATTCAAAATTAGGGACAACTAGCGCAGACAGCCCTTGCTTAGCTTTGCGCAAATAAATATTTCCGAAAGAAACTATTTACATTTCAAATACTTTTTTAGGATTCTAAAAATTGTTCGCATGTATGTTACTATACATTGAAGCACGGTATAAAAAATACCTCTAAACTGATTCCAAAGTATATCTTACCTATTTGAGTATTTATAACTTAGGTTATTTTAATGATATTAGGAAATCACATGGTATCAAAATATAGGTAAATTATATAAAGTTAGCAACATGTTATTTTATAGTTATCTCCTGGTTTTAGTTGCAGCATCTGAATAAATTTTGTGATGTCTAACACAGATTGCTTTCATCATCGGATTTTGTTTTTCAGGAAACTATCACATTTATTCTTGCATAATAAAGTAATCTAAATGTAAAGAAAAGTTATTTTTATCGTTTTTTTTTTTTTTTTGGAATGATTGCTCATTTCACGTATTTCGGTTAGCATATACTAATAATAAACGCAAATAGTTGCTGTGAATATGCACGCAAATTCTAAAAATTCATTATTATATTCCAGGGTAGACCGCGTTCTTATCCATCAACTGATATAAAAATAATTTACTGGTATTCGATTTCATGATTGTTGAACATCTCTTTGCGATAAACTTCGAAAGTAACATAATCTATAACTTGGAAGTTTCTTGTATTCTAATAAAAATAATGTAACAGTAACAATCATTTTATGGTTTATTACTGATAATTTGTATCGTTAGAAGTGGAAGTAAGTATCAGTTTACTTCCAGGCAGACTTCGTTTGTCTGACTAGAAGTGGAAGTAAGTATCAGTTTACTTCCAGGCAGACTTCATTTGTCTGACTAGAAGTGGAAGTAAGTATCAGTTTACTTCCAGGCAGACTTCGTTTGTCTGACTAGAAGTGGAAGTAGGAATCAGTTTACTTCCAGGTAGACTTCGTTTGTCTGACTAAAAGTGGAAGTAGGAATCAGTTTACTTTCAGGTGAATATCTTTAGTCTGACTAGAAGTGGAATTATATTTCGATTATTTGGGCGGTTTCCAGTTGTCTGAATAGAAATGAAATGAGGTGTTAGCTTACTTCTTGGTGGATTCCAATTGCTTGAGCAAAAGTAGAATTTCAGCTGTTTAACTGGAAATGAAATCAGATACTAGTTTACTGGATTTTTTTAAGTGGAATTAAATATCGATTTAAGTTCACGAGATTCCAGTTGTTTGACCAAATGTGGATCTGGGATTTGCCTACTCCTGTATAAATTCAGTAGTCTTACTACATGTTGTATACCTAGATGAAAGATTAGGTTTTAATTAAAGATGTTTTAATTAGGCGTTATTGAAAGATAAGTTAAATGTGATTATGTTAGGTTTTCATCACAGTTGGGTTTGTAAGAAAAACACAAACAAGTAGGTAAGAGTGTCACATGACCAAATACTTAAATAATTTAAGTAAACTATTTCACGACAGGGATCAGACTCATTATGATAATTATACAGCAGATATTTTTAATTTAGAATTATTTCTCTTCATCGATATTTGTTTACGCGAAAATACAATTGTCCATAATCTTAATTATAGCGAAAAGAATAAAGCCGGAAAACTTACCATAAGTTATGTCTTAAAGTGTAATCAACCTTAATGCTCTCTTATTAACTGTAAAAATTATTTCTCGTTATATTCTGGCAGATTAAATATTTTTAGAAAAAAAAAAGCATGCTGTGAAACGTGATGATATGTAAGTATTTACTATGTATTACCTGCTGCTTGATTACCTTATTCTGCAGTAATACCAAGACATGATGAAATTGATAGCTGCAATATGTCATAATAAAATACATATTTTTATAGGAATTAAATTATTAATGCCCACCAGTGGCACAGTGGTATGTCTGCGGACTTACAACGCTAGAATCCGGGTTTCGATACCCGTGGTAGGCAGAGTACAGATAACCCATTGTGTAGCTTTGTGCTTAATTACAAACAAACAAATTATTAATATGCAGCTAATATATAATTTTACATTTTGTTTTATGCAAAGCTTCCAAACACTGATTTTTAGGAAGATAAAGTTTCTCGAGAGTATCATCGGGCTACATATTGTTCTTGTCTCTTCAAGTATGTAGAAATAAAATAGCAAGAAGTATTAAGTTTACAACTTAGTTCCCATAGTGTTCCTGTGGGCTTTACAGCAATGCTGAATTTTATATCACGTGTACTTTGCCGTCTCAAAATGTTAGGATCATACTTTCTGCTTAAAAAAAGTCATGATCCAGTTCGATCTCTCACATAGACAGCTAGTGCTTATCCATCTATCCCACTGTTGCAGGAGAAGATAAAGCACGTTCTTCTGACCGTGCGTCACAATACCGATGTAAGGTTGGAAATGTTTGATGTGATCAAGTCGTCAAGACGCACTCAATCTTTACAACATGTGAAATGATAACTATTTTTAGTTTTTGCACCACGATAAAACGCATTATCAGTGAAATCATTTATTTTAAGTTCCGTGTTTCTTAGGGATAATTCACATGAAAGTTTCTTCTGCTAAGATGTAACACAAACTACTTGCTCTAAAGAGTCTAAAGATAAAAAAAATATACCTTAACTTTGAAAAAAACTGGAAATTTGCTATTTTTCATTGAGAAATATTTGAAAAACTCCCCTTTTCATCTTTGTTATAACTGTGATACTGGCAAAGAAACTTGCCTTGTAAATATGCAAGTATTAAGAATACAAAAATCGTAAGTTTCGGACCTCAGTAGTTGTAAAAAAATATTCCATATGTTATTGAAGATAGGATAAATTGACACTTCACTGATTCTTCGAAAGATACAAATACAATCCCCAGGATTAGTTTCTGACTTGAAACTCGAAATGTTCCTAAAATTCTAGCATTTCAACGTATTTTGTACAGCACATTTTGACTCCACAAACACTTCTGCTTTGCCAGTTTAAGTTTTTCTGGATCATAAGTTTAAATATAAAAATATTTAGAACTTATCTTCTGGTTGGTGTCCGATAATAAATTCTCTGGGAAAAGTGGCGCAAGTAATAAACACAAATGGTAAATATAATACCATTAATAATGGCACCAATAATAGTGAAAAGTAGGAAGAATGTTATTACATAAAAATCACAAGCGTACAAATATACCATATCTTCACCTTAGCTGGCCAAAGCTCGTGAAATATTATTGAGTGTGTGGTCAAAAATATCGTTAACAGCGAGTGTGTACACGAACTGATGAAACGGTGCATTTCGATCTTTATGAATAGAAACTCAAGAAAAATATAGCTAATTAGTTGTACTGATGGTCAAGTTGATTTTTAGTTTCGCTCTGTAACGAATTTGTTGTTATATATTCATTTTAATGTTAAGGTTTGTTAAGATTAAGTTTATATTTTTAAAAC
>NW_013665784.1:168343-181693 GCF_000517525.1 Limulus polyphemus | reverse complement strand
GGAGTATTCGAAATTCGAATACGTAACACACAATTAGTACACAGATTACTCTGATCAGAAGCTATTACCAGTTTATGTTAGTACATGAAAAACGGTATTGTAACAACTTTTTGTGGGCAATGTAAATAAGCACCAAAAGCCCCCCAGTAGCACAGCGGTATGTCTGCGGACTTACAACGCTAGAATCCGGGTTTCGATACTCGTGGTGGGCAGAGCACAGATAGCCCAATGTGTAGCTTTGTGCTTAACTTCAAACAAACAAGCACCAAACTGAAGGGAAGAGAATAGACTAAAATACATGCGCGATTCAACACGTACAAAAAATAAAACAAAAATGTTCCATGTATAAATTGCGTGGTAATACCCAAATAGCATGGGGGATATCTCTTCAGTTCTTCAGAGAGAAAGCAGTTGACCCCAAAACAACATCCTGAATCCATATATGTAGTTAGTGTCCATTACATCTTAATAATATCAATATAAGAGCCTATCTTCTCTTTTAATTTAAATGATTATAGTACCCCATCTCCATAAACACATAATCATGGTAAAAAAAAATCCATCCATTTTTAAGTTGTAAAGAGCTGTATTATTTCTTAATATAGTTTTTTACACCCAACCTATTTTCTTATTTGCACGTCAGCGATGGAGTATGAAAGAGATGTTGTTTACACGCTAAAGGAGTTTAACGCTGGCCAAAATACAGGCTATTTTACCTTCAGTTATGGAGTCTCTTCGTCAGTACGCAGTCAAGGTAGCATAGCACAGTCCTTAATTCCAAACTTCCGACCGTAAGTAGGCAACCGGCTGGTAGCAATCACTTTTAGCAGAATTATGCATTAAAAAGTTGCAATTCTGTGTACGTGTTATATGTAATTATGTAACTAAAAATAAAAATAGGACAACAACTCAACCTGTTAAAACACAAGACAGCGTTTTACACTATCGAAATGGACATACGGACTGTAATGGGCAAACTTGATTTATAGCAATTAGATATTCCACCGTGTTTAAACATTCTAAAAAATGCATTTGTGTCAGAACTGTCTATTGAGAGTTCTTATATGATGCAAGTAAAATAACATGCTAAACGTGCTGATATAAAAAAAAAAAAAAAATAAAGTAGCGACCCAAGTTCAGGAGCGATAACGACATTTTTATGCTAGAGGCTCAGAAGGCTACACTGTTAATTATTATTGCAATGAACTTGTCTGTGATTAAAATATATATATAATATATTACTTAAACTGTGAAACACCGACTTTTCTTTCCCATCAAGCACTCAGCTAATTGAATAATTTCACTGATGTTTCTTTTCCCTATGACCAAATCGTTTAGCATGTGTGAGTCGAACTAAAGTATACATTAATTTTGATTAATGGTCTTGGACTAAATTTTTTCATCATATTGCTCAAGAAAATAAAAATCACCCACTGCACCTAATATTAACTAATAAAGGAATTTCCCTCAATGGATGTTTCGATGGGATTTTGGAGCTATAAGGAAAGGGATCAATATTTCAAATATACGTGTTTGGGTGTTTACAACCAGATATTATAATTGAAAAAACAATAACCCACAGATAACGTAATACATTTCTCATGAATAACTGTCTTAAACTGAAAGATGATTGGACAAATAAAAACCAGTACTTTAACCAGTTCTTGGCTTAGATAATTTGTCAAACCCTGTTGGGAAAGTATAGATTTTTCTTAGAGTTTTTAACAAGTGCAATGGTGGCTGAAGTTAAGAACTATTTATTTTTTGTACCCAACTCAACATCCTTGCCTTATTCTATGAAATGTTTATACTGCTCTGAATTTCGCTTGGCTGCATTTTCAGGAAAACATTATCATAATTGATAAAGTTAGGTTTTGCATTCTGCCAATCTCTCTGCTTTACTTTAAAGTTTACATGAACTACATATTTTAAACTTTTGATTACATATTTCTCTACGTACATCATTTGGACGTCATAGAAAAATAAAATTGATGCTTTTACCTGCTTCGAAGATAAATTCTGACATTGAATAAAAATGACAATCTGCATCTAAAAACATTCCCAGACACAGGGATTTTAGACTATATAAAATATATTCTTGCATTTTGCGAAAGAACGCAACGTGCTTAACAAGTGTTTTAATAGAAGTTAACGTACGGGATTAATGGGATAACAACATATTTTTGTCTCCTTTTTTAAACAATTTCGTTTTTCTTACCATTTTCTCGAAAAACCACATGAGGGATATCTGGTAGTAACCGTCTCTAATTTTGAACTGATAGACTGGAATGTTTGGTGGTTTTGAATTTCGCGCAAAGCTACACGAGGGCTATCTGCACTAGCCGTCCCTAATTTAGCAGAGGGAAGGCAGCTAGTCATCACCATCCACCGCCAAATCTTGGGCTACTATTTTACAAACGAATAGTGGGATTGACTGTCACATTATAACGCCCCCACGGCTGAAAGGGTGAGCATGTCTGGTGGGACGCGGATTCGAATCCGCGACCCTCAGATTGCGAGTCAAGCGCCCTAACCACCTTGCCATGCCGAGCCCCGCTAATGGGAAGAGCTTAATTTGAACATAGTTTTATCATCTTTTTAAGGGCGAATAAGCTAGTAAATTACAACTTTTTAATCGTTTAAGCGCAACTTTTTGCGCGAAATTCAAAAACAAACAAACCCATTAGCGGCTTCTCAGCATGCAAAGGAACCAACTGTAAAATGGGTATATTCCTCTTATGTTGAAACAATCATTAGGAGACAATTAGGACATGAAAGATACCAAATTATGTGTTTACAGAATGACACAAGAAATACTAACACCAGCAGCTTTTATTAAAATCTAATTCAGAGTATTCGTCTTTTTATCTTCTTCATTACCTAACTTAGTTTTACTCTCTTTTTTTTAACAAATCAACTGTTCACATCAGCTTCTCTGTACTTTTTCATAAAGTGTTTCAGACTTTTCAGCTCTACAACTAAGTTTATCACCAGGATTCTGTTCATCTTGCATCGTAGCGACTGAAAAAATGAAACATTTGTTCATTACGGGTAATAAATCCCAAACCGTGAACAGCTGTAAGAAGCTATAAGAGATTTCGACATGATGGATAAGTTTTATGTTTTTAGTTGTTAGACATAAAAAGATGTGGATTTTGTTTGATACCCAGTATGAGAAAATTTGTTTCATATTTCAACTTCTGTATTCTACTATGAACCATCTTTTTCTTGATTTGATTCTGGAAGGAAGTGTTAACATTATTTTCGCATTATGAATCAGTGCGATCTAATTCAAGTGCAGAGAAAGTGCCATTATCCAAATATTGAGTGTAGGACTATGGGAATTTGTTTACTTCAAAACACACATTTTACACGATTTCTTTTTTGTTTACATTTAAGCAATAGTAACTAAATTTCTAAGGGATCTATGTTGAAAACCGTATGTTTTTTTCTCTCTCTAAACGCAGCTAATATAATGTCCAAACATATTTTTGTGATCAGATGCTGTTAGCCAACAAAGTATTTTATCAAGTGAGTTCACAACAGAGTAATTACAGAAATTAATAGGTAGTTGTAATATAATTAGTTATAAATTTGTTGCAGTTGGTAACTAAAGATCCGTTCGAAAGGTTATTCAGTATAATTGAATTAAATTGCGACCGAAGTACAGTTTTAAATGTAAACCGTGATATATAGAATAAGAGAGAATATATTTACTTATATATTTCGTCAGTTAGGTACACTCCTTGCTTACAGTGTTCTCAGTCGTAATTTTCTAACTTACTGATGGGCTTCAACAACCACATTCTCAGTTATTGGTGTTTTCCCATGTTACACACTAAAATACGGTGGAATATGATCCAAGTTGGAATTGTCGCTAGTCTCGGGAAATGGGAAGTTGAAATTAGAAATCTCTAGCTTCTGTTGATATTCCAAAACTTGACTGGAACGACAGAAATCTAGTAAAACTAGTCAGTCCGTACTTTGCTCAAGCCTTAAAACTAAGTAGTAAAGGTAGTAGTCCCTCTCCCCCAGATGGTTCAGTGGTAAGTAATAAGGTTTATAACGCTAAAAATCGGATTTAAGTATTTGTGCTTTACAACAAACAAAAGCTTTCCTTGTCATAGATGTATTGTCTTTCGCTTGCCACTATTAATAGACTTCGTTGAAATGTGTATTTGACTAGCCAGTCAAAGAAATGGTGCTTGATAACGTCGCCTATGTAAGATGGGCTACCAATATATCATGTCCTTGCCAAAGTCGGAGATTTGTTTGTTGTTAAGCGCAAAACTTCACAATAGGCTATCTTTGCTGTGCCCACCAAGAGTATCGAAACCCAGTTTTTAGTGGTATGAGCCCTCAGATTTACCGCTGAACCACTGGAGGACAAAGTCGGAGAAAACCTTGCACATTAATTCTAATCACGGTACAGCTACATCTTATACATTTATATAGAGTTCAGGCACTCAACTTATACCATTAGTGTTTTTTCATACGAAAATTAATGAAGAGTTTTACAAAAATGTTGGATGCAATAATAAAGCTATTATTCAAATAAGGAAGCTGAGAGTTTTGATATACATTATAGTTCTATTAATTTTTACCTTTTTAAACTGTGCATTTCAGGGTTGTTGCCAGGTAGAAAGGTTAATGATGTAAACTATATTCTAAGCCGTATTTCTTAGGGTTTATTTTCTTATAAGAGAGCCTGAAGTACTCTAACAAAACCAAAAAGTTGGAAATGTTTGAGAAATAGAAATCAAAATTTTTCATCACTTACAGGACTTCGGTATCATGCGTCATTAAAAATATTTCTCTTGCATGGGATTACATCAACAGTATTATTTTCTTACCAAGGGGCTTTTATTAGCAAACTAAGTACTTATGAGTATTTCACGAGTGATGTTTACTTTTAAAAACTTAACCAAAAGTGTGTTAGACTTTATTCAACACACCTCATGTTATGCCACTTCATGTGTACTTCAAAAGAACCATTCGATGATTAAAACCCAAAACGTGCAAGTTCCTCCAGGAATTACAATTAGGAGTACTCTCCAGATATAATGTTAGGAGTCTTGTAGCTTGTCAGTTGTGAATGATTAAGAAGAAAGGGTTGAATGAGAGAGAAGTATGGGTGTGCTCTGCTTAACTACGCGTTTCGAATTCTATGAAACACCACTTTCCATAAAGGTTAAGATACTATATTGACTAAACCTCGAATTCAAATAATTCTTTAACAATGTCTCCTAATAAAATGCGTCAAAGTATTAAGTTTGTCAAAAACAAACTTAAAACTTAAATGGTTTAACGAATAAAGTTGAGTTTGAATTTGAGTGGCAAAGTTAAAATTATTTAACACACTTAAGACTTGTAAGGCCTAAGATTTTGGTTAGTTACCTTCGCTTTATTGTCTTGAACATACGTATGTTCTGTTTATTTTATTGTATATTAAAATGATGACAAATACATTAAATTTTACTTAATCTTCTACTTAAATTTGCCATTATGATTTTAGTACTATTATTATTATCTTTTCTACATTCAAGCAGTTAATGTACAAAATTTTATGCTGAAAACATTAAATGTTGAAATCTTTTTTTTCAGATTAGAAATGATGGATCAATCGGCATGCAATAACACTGATAAATGTGCAGTGCATTCAAGAAAGTGGCTTTATCTCAAAGAAATACCTATTTTTGGTTAACCGTTTAAATAATGAAAACCTACGTACAAGATAAGAAAAGAACTTCCATAACCAGTAGTAAATAAATTACACTACGAACAAATACGATTTCATACATCGTTACACGTGTTTACTGTTTTATTATCTATATTTTTTTATTTCATTAAAATCCACAACTTATCTTTCAGTTTGTCATCTAACTGTAATTTGACATCAAAACTTTTTTGATGATGATGTTTTTAAACATTCGGTGAAACATCACATCACAACATTATCGCTGAATTTATAAGTAAATAAAAGAAGTTTTCATCACAACACCTATCTAGTATGTTGGTTTGGAATTCGGGTTATCTAACGCTACAACTTTAAAAGGAACCGACAATTCTTTTGATGTCTTTTGCTGCAAAATTCACAGAATTTCTCGATCTTGGTCCGAAAAATATTTTCCATTACAAAATCGATATTGGATTTTATTATAGATCCTGTACCATCATTATCTTACATTAAAAAAAACTCGCACAGATTTACACACGAAGTTCTGCACTCCTAGGTGTAAAATGAAATAATGTTTCCGTATGTATGTATAAGATAAAAAATTAATATGCTATCTCTCTTTACTTTAGATCCTATACAGTACAATGCCTATATATTCTTTTATTCTAAACATTTACCTATATGGTTATTTTAAGTTGTAAACAATTTATTGTTTTGTAGTACAAGTTTGCATTTTTGTTAGTCCTTTAATCGTAAAGCCATACAGTGCGGGGAATAAATACAGAATTTTAGTATTATAAGCTCTCAAACTTACAGTTCAGCCACCAGTATACTTAGACAATAAGAAATTGACCCAATGTATCATGTGTTTAATACTCTAGTTTTATAACATTGTATTTAATTCGAAGAGCGCTTATGATTCTCATACTCGGGTGTTATATCATTACCATATATGTTAGTGATCCAGTATTGAAGCTCGATGCCCATGTCAGCAGATATAAACAAAACCTATGTGTGATACGCTGGATTTTGTACCAGTTCTCTATACTTTAAACACATTTTTATGACATCAGATTCTATGCCAGTCAATGTTTGTGTTTCTAGTTTCTATCCTGTTATCTTAATCATGCCAGTAAATGTTTGTGGTTATAGTTTCTATACTGTTATCATAGTCATGTCAGTCAACGTTTTTATTGTTCTAGTTTCTATACTTTTACCCTAGTTGTACAAGTCAATGTGTTTATGGCTCTAGTTTCTATCGTGTTTTTTAGTCATGTCATTCAATGTTTGTGATTCCAACTTCTATCCTGTTATCCTAGTCATGTCACTCGGTGTTTGTGGTTCTAGTTTCCATCCTGTTATCTTAACTATGCCAGTAAATGTTTGTGGTTATAGTTTCTTTACTGTTACCTTAGTCATTCTAGTCAGTATTTGTGGTTCCATTTCTTATACTGTCATATTAGCCACGCTAACTACACAGTTTGTGGCTCTTTTTTCTATAATGTTATCTTAATCGCATTAATGAATGTGTTTGCGACTGTATGTTTTATATTGTTATAGTAGTCACATGAAACAACGTGTTTGTGGCCCCAGTTTCTATTATGTTAAATTTGATGAATAAAAGTTACAATTTCCCTAATTTGAATGCAGTAATATCATTATTAGTTCCAATATCAATGTCTTGGAATAACCAAACCAGGGCTCAGTCTTAGTCATACAGAAAACTCCTGATACCGTTTTCAGAACGTTAAGTTACAATATTTCAACTGTATTCATCTGGTTGAGATTGTGAAGCAACATTTGAAGCAAATTGACTAAACACCTAGGTTCCAGCTTTCAAACCTCCTCAGTGGCTCAGAGTTCATTTCTTGCGGTGGATACAGCTCGTATAGTACATTGTACAACTTTGAGCTGAAGGCAAACAAATAAACAGACGGTTGGGAGCAAAATAACAGCAAATAAGTGGTGCTTTATCATACTGGGACAGTGATCAGAAGAGTGCATTCTTTTAGTGTGAAAGATCGCTGTAAAATTCCCAGTTGAGTTAGTTTGTTTTGTTTTAGAACAAAGTCACATCGGTCTATCTGTTGTGTCTACTGCGGATAATCGAACCCCGGGTTTTAGCCTTGTAAGTCCGTAAACTTACTACTGTCCCACCGAGGGCCCCCTGGTGAGAGATACAAAATTAAACTACAGAGTGATATTATTAAAATCATAAATATGATATTATTGTTAGACCAATATTAAGCTGATTTCGCTACAGTCCTTTGTCAGCGGACTAGGCCTACGAATTAACATAATTTTACGTACTTGAGCATATTAACCAGAGCAGTTGAAATTTGATACTTTATCAGTATTATTAGTTCGAATTGTAATGTTTGTATTATGTATTGTTAACCTGGAAGAATATATTCTTCTTTTAATTGTTTTTTCATATCGGACAACGTTATGTTTTTATCCAACAAATTAAGCATATTTTTTCATATCTATAACTTTTATATCAGAAGCACAATCATAAAAAAAAATATGCTGATTGAAATTTCCATCTTGCCTGCAGTATTAAAATGTTAAGTCAATAGTACAGGTCAGTACAGTTGTATGTTGCACGAAACCAAACGTAGTATTCATAATCTCACTATGTTAAAACAACCATATCAAATTTTCTTTCTGGTCCTACAACGTTCATTAAGTTTGCGCAGTGATCAAAACAGTTATTTTACCCTTGGGTAACAATTCGCATTTCGTATGTATTGCCTTGGAACAGAGACCTCGAACTTATCATTTACCGGTGTATCTCGCGTGACTACGCTCTCACGAGATTGTGCATTTCATACGAATGCTGTAATAAACGGAAGATAAAAAAATTAGTTTGAGATTTTTGGCTCCAAATACGTGTCGAACATTACATTAAAAGATATAATTGTCTGAGACATTTTTGATTGACAGGTGATGCACATAAAGCGGATCGATAAGCAAGTTCGAAGTTGTATATGTTTACTTTAATAGTTGGTTCGTATAACTTTGCATGTCAGAAGGAAGATCAATAAAAACTACAGCAGTACAACATTACTAGTTTCCCAAGTCAAATAAATGGTTATATAGTAATAGAAATTAAACATTTGATGACGCAAGCCTTATTTAATATTCCGAGCACGAACTAATGCAAAATTCACGAACGTGTGATGACGAATCGTCTTGGTCAAAACTTCTAGCCGTCTCTTACGGTGTACGAGTTTGTTTTCATTTTATAGCGTATTAACTAAATGCAAGAAGTTATTTTAACTTGTGTTTGTCGCACAGTGTCGAAAAAGCAGTACGTTTTACATTTAATCCAAACAAATTCCGCAGAAAATAATAATATCGTGCTATCTGTTATATGTACATCTGGAGCTGAATGTTAAAATCACGAGCAATGAAAAACTTTAAACAAACTATACATATATTTGATTCTTTTTTATGTTGGATTAATTTCGGTACAACCGTTAGGGTGGGATATAACATTGCAGTTATTATGAATATATATTGTGATGTTTCAGTTACCACTGCATTGTTTTACTTCTCCATAATTGGAGAAAAAAAATGCATATAATTTGATGAAAAGAAGAAAAAAGAATTTCGAAATTCTGCTTGTTAGTAATGTGTTTCCTATTATTACAAGCAATTATTTAACGATATTGCGATGCTGCAACTTCCATTATGGAACTCATAATAATGGTCGCAGTTTGGCCTTGTAGTACATCTCTGTATTACCGAGCTGGGGAGCAGGGTTCGAATCTGTGTGATATCACAAAATATTCTCCGCACTAAATGTGGACGTTGGGTGCTGCCGACTAGCTGTCTTCCCTCTGGTCAGTAGTTCAAAATTAGGGATGGCGACAACTGCCTCAGTAGCACTGCCGTAAGTACAAATTACAAGTACTTTCCAATAATGATTTGTAATGTTAATTAATAATATTAAGTTATAATGCTAAATAAGCGAGGTCGAGGTTACTCGTGTGTTTTTAATCCTGAAGGTTATTCTCTTTTTATAGTACCTTCTAAATAAACTAGTAGTAAAAATTTGAAAATATTACCCGTCATCCTCCTCGCATCTGAGACAAGTGTTCCTCTCGTATATAGTATATTGTATGTTTTATCTATTTAACTATGCATAAAGTACGTAATAAATATAAAAATATATTTAATTTGCAAGACAATTAAAGGCCCGGAACAATTCTCAGAATTTATTTATTCAGAGATGAAACTCGGACAAACTTATCTCTTGAAAACCATACTGTACAAAATCAATGATGATGATTTAAATATGATATCCATGCACAAAGTGTAAGCTTTGATTTTTCGCATGTTACTTTTATACGAATTTATCCTGAACAGTAAAGTTTATGGATATAGAAAAAATTCCAAACAAACACGACTAAGTTGCAATGTTTTTATTTTGGCTTATTTGGAAATAAAGATTATGCCACTAACCGCTTATATTCGATGATCGATCGGTTCTGACACTGATCTTAATCTTTTAACCAATTCCCAAGCACTAGTTTAAGATTAAATGGTTACTGAAACAGTCAAACTTACTTGTGTTAACCACCAGAAAGCCTAGGTTCAAGTACTGGCACTAAGAAAACACCATACGTGTTTATGATGGACGATACTGTTCTGTTAGAGTAAGGCTTAGACAGCTGAGTGCTTCTTATGTGTTTTATTTAATGATTATAGAGTGTAGACCATCGAAATGGTCCTTGAGTATATTTTCGGTTTTCTTTTACTCACACTTACTAATTCTTTATTACATGATTTCTATAAAGGATCTGTTAAAATATATCAAATAAATATATATGATAGTAAATCATACCTATAAAGTGTAAACTGAAAATATTTTGAATAGGTGTGAAATTACTGATCGTACTGATGCTATACGAAAGATTTTCAGAAAGAAACGTGTTTTCTTTACCAGATACTGAATATGTGAAAGTAGAGGTTAATGAATGATAGTGTTAATAGATTAATATCCATCAGCTGCTTGCTGTAACATATGTTATGTTTTCTTGATAGATGGCATACAACGCAATTACAAAATGGAGGCTGTTAGTGACATTGGTTTAAACAATGTCATGTTCTTAACGATGGAACATGAAAAGGTCGTGCCCATACTTAATCCTACACAACACTGACGAAGTTTGCTTGTGTTATGCGCAACAAGTGTATCATCAAAGTGGAAACATAATTTTATGCTTCACAGTGCTTGATATGTAGCAACTGCAACTTTTCAGTTTGGATGAAGAATTCTTCGACATCCTACATTCTCCTAATTTATCCTCTAAGTTTTTTTGTTGTTGTTCGTTTCTTAGAGACGGTCTGAGAGATCAACACTTCTAGACAGCTGACATTTCTTATCGCGCCTGTACGCAGTTGGATTTGCAATATCATATTTGCACCTTACCAAAATAACATGATGAAGCTCACGGAACGATGGAAGAGAGAGACATCATATTTAATGGTAATTAATCTGAGGAACGCGTTTATTGGTTATGCTCTTGTTTCTTTCTGAGCGCGCCTTCTGCTACACCCGGAAGGATATTAACTTGTACATCTGTGGTCCTATTTATATTGCTTACCGGCATACTACAAAACCGTAGCTTGTGCTGTTGTAAAAATATTTCTTCGAGGATTTAATTCATGTTATAATGCTTCAGATTAACCATTGTGGCAGTGATTCGATTTGTGGTTGCTTGCGTTTTGTGATCTCGTCCAAATTCCAAAGATATTCTTTTGTATGTATTTTTCTCCTACAAAGACAACATTCTCTACATCCGTTATTACGCTTATATCTATACCAGCCAGATGACGTGTCAGAGGATTGATTCAGCCATATTATTTCGAAGATACAGCCATATCAAGGGTAGGAACAAAGACACCCAGACTTTCAAAGAGTCATGATGGTGAGCGCCCTTCTAGCTGGAGTATCTAAATGAAAGACTATTTCTTTAACTGATTATTCAAATATATAATTTATCAGAGACTATCAGTAGTGACAATGAAACACGTCGTCATTAACTGCTGATAACAGACTAAGGACTTCTCACTGGATAAGCTTGTAAATTTCAACAGACGTCAGATTAATCGTTTCTCAATTGAGTGACTGCTTCAACACTGTTCAACATTTGATTATCTCTACTTTACTAAGGATATTGCAAAAACTGTTTATCTTAGATGCAATCAGGACAGCACTTTCTCAGAGGAACTTGGAGTGCAATATGTGGTCAACGAATTACTGAAAGCTTATGGCATATTCTAAGAAGCCAAGTGTTTGCTCTTTTCAGTATTGACGACATATTAAAAAATATGGAGAAGGGAACACACGAGGAACTTTCATGAGTTATGTTATTCTGCTAATGGAAACTGACGGTCGTGGTATGATGATGTGGGGGAGTGGTCCTGTCTTTGATTCCTTTAAAAGGGTAAATATGGTACAAAGTGTATCTGGTTATCGTTACTAGTCTTATTCTCCCCACAATTTCGCATTTCTACCTTAATGGTTTAAGGGCTCTTTGAACATTTCACAAGGTCGTATTGTTTAATCGAAGATTTCACAAAGTCATATTGTTTAAATATGATTTAAAGAGCATGTTCAGTCGTGTTTTTTAGATGACGCAATTACCAGATCTAAATTCATTTGCCCATCCTTGGGACGAACATAATTTTTGCCAATGTAATCCTCTGCTGATATTTGGATACCCATTGTTAATTATATTCCTCTCAGAATGAGCTTAAATAGAGCAAGCCACCTTCCGACATCTTTTAGAGGGTAAGCCATGTCAAGTCCAGGCTAACATAGCAAAAGTAGTCCGACTACATATGAGGTGAAAGCTCTAAAAGGTGGCTGGTTAGTGTACATATACATGCATGGGTTATTATAATAATACCAATCCGTCCTGACACTACCAGTTGACCAGTTACTTAATTATCGTACCTCATTTTACGTGATAACCAATATTTTAGGAAATACACTTTTTTCAAGAACTTGTATAAATATAACAACAAAACTACAAGCTTATGGTTATAGGTACTATAGTGCCAACCAGATGAGCCCATACTGCAAATAGTGTGTGTTAATGATATATATATATTACATGCTCATACTAGAATACATCGTTTGTATTAATGATATGTATTACACATGCTCATACTAGAATACGTCGTTTGTATTAATGATATGTATTACACATGCTCATACTAGAATACGTCGTTTGTATTAATGATATGTATTACACATGCTCATACTAGAATACATCGTTTGTATTAATGATATGTATTACACATGCTCATATTAGAATACGTCGTTTGTATTAATGACATATATTACTTGCTTATACTAGAATACATAGTTTGTATTAATGATATATATTACTTGCTTATACTAGAATACATCGTTTGTATTAATGATATATATTACATGCTCATATTAGAATACGTCGTTTGTATTAATGATATCACTTTAACACACATCTTTAATTTACAATCTCCAATAATCGATTTACTATTATTCATACTATAAATGGCTTGAGAAAGTTCTTATTAACGACATCCTTTAAAAAAAACAATGCGGTGTATTAAAGAAACGCCTGTGAAAAAACAATGCTAAATGACCTAAATTTAATTGTCTCTATAGGCCT
>NW_013665784.1:154025-167343 GCF_000517525.1 Limulus polyphemus | reverse complement strand
CATTGTGTAGCTTTGTGCTTAATTATAAACAAACAAAGTAAACAAAATAAATAAACCTAACAAAATGGCTTCATTCACAACTATTTTTTAAAACAGTTTATTCCAAATTTCAATAGTATTTGCATGAGTTATGTTACATGTGAGCTGTTTTTGTTTGATTGTAGTTACAGGAAGTTAAATTTTACTTTGCTTCTCAGAAAATGTACATGCCGTTCTCTTGCCTATACACTCAGGCAGGGTTTTGAAAGAATTGTAAACTTGTGAGGAAGATTTAACGTCTTTGTCCTGGATGCACTTATTATTTTGCATTAATATTAAATATTACAGATGTGTACATCATCTTATGATTATGACGTTGTACAATAACATATTGATAAATGTAGTCTAAGGATGCTTTTTATTTAAAGGTGATGGATGAGCAATCACGGACGGAAGATTGCATCATTAGAATAAATTAGATTCTCTTTTAATCTACATTAATACATTCAACGTTAATTGAAACGGTTTTAACGGCACATCAATCGATGCGTGAAGGAACACAGGTTTAATCAATGTGCAATATGCCGTTATTTTTTAAATAGAATATGTGCTTATTTTACGGCATATGATCACTAACTAATGCGTAGAAATGACAAATTAAATGTCAAGGTGACTCACTATTGACGTGCTTGTCGCTGGCAGTAAGTTTTAAAATATACATATACATCCATAATCAAACAAACTTTTTTGGTTCTGTACTCTCATTACTTTACCTTTGCTAATAAATCTCCAAGTTTCAGAGATAACAGGAGGATGGAACTAGTTTCGAACATTCGTAACAATCTGTCTTTGGCATCATATTTGATATGTGTATGAACTGTTATGTGTTTTAAAAGCAAAGAAATCTTATTTCAAATATAATATTAATTAATCCAATGAAAGCTAAACTTAGAACGAAAGTCATTTCTTGACAGTATTGAAAATTCTGCAGATCTCTTATCTACAGTGCTATATGCTACCTTCTCCTCAGGATTAACTACCTCATTGGTCAAGTAAGGACTGTTGAGTCTTTCATGTAACTTCTACCAAGGTCAAAGGGTAAAGTATACAAAATGGAGAACTTTAAACATTAGTTTCTTTTGTATCCTTGTAATCTTGTTTCTCTTGGATGAGCAGTAAGTTTACGGGCTTATAACACTAAAGTCCTGGGTTCGAGTCTCGTGATGGACAAAGCACTTATAACCCATTGTGTGTAGCTTTGCGCTAAAACAAATACTAAGTTATTGTTTGGAAATTGCAATAAGAATAGTTTTATAGTTTTCTGATAGTTTTATACATCCGAGATTGTCACTTGGATGCTTGGTTTCTTTAATTACGATGAATTACCCAATGTCTTTTATACATATATACTGCTGGTGATAAGAGCTTAGAACTCCAGAAGCTTTTTTCTAATTTCGAAAAACACGTTTTCACGTTAAAAAGTTTAACAAAGTGCATCAAACCGCTGTTATTATTAGACAGTAAATCATTAGAGAAGTTAAAGCACTTAGTTAACACAAGAGGGACCCAAGTTTGTCATTACCGCTTTTTATATACAGTACATTTGTTTATTAAGAGCAAGTATTACCAAAACTCACGATTTGTTTCGTAGGAAAGACTCCAGCAGTATAGACACACAATAATGGATATGAACATTTCATTCTCAACGTTTTTTTTTTAGCACCAATAGTTCTACTGTTTATAGTAGAATGCTAATTTACCAAATATTTGAAAATATGTTTCTGCACGTATACAATTATATTGATTATAAAACAACATAGTACCTTGGTAACATCTCTGAAACACAGTTATATAAATGTCAGATAATTGTAATGTATCAAGCGAGCCACGTAAGAAGACAAGTTTCGAAAGATTACTGGTATTTTGTTGTTTTTTTTTCTTCGTCTTATCAGTTGATTACTAAAAGTATCTTGCGTAAGCGTAATTGGGATTCGGAAGTAATTAATGCAGTAAACGGAAAAAAAAATACACTCAAAAGTAAAACAACCTTAATCATTTCCTTTTTAGATCAAAACGAAAAATTTTCAGAACTCATTTTTGTGGGTTATATTAAAGAAAATCAGATCAAGAAGAACATGCAGTAATTACAAAACGTATAAATGAATTATTTATAAGCTCTCCTCTGATGGTACGTTATCAGTGTTTTATACATACACCTTGCATCGCTTTAGGCCAAGAGTTAAAGTATTTTATGAACGAGTTCCATTTTTCAAGTCAGTACATTGCCGTTATTAGAGGAATGTGTTCAATAGAAGCCGGTACATTCCCGTTATTAGAGGAATGTGTTTAATTTAAGCCGGTACATTAGCGTTATTAGAGGAACGTGTTTAAACCACTACATTGCCGTTATTAGAGGAATGTGTTTAATTTAAGCCGGTACATTACCGCTATTAGAGGAACGTGTTTAAACCACTACATTGCCGTTATTAGAGGAATGTGTTTAATTTAAGCCGTTACATTAGCGTTATTAGAGGAACGTGTTTAATAACAGTGGTACACTACCGTTATTAGAGGAACGTTCATTTGCAACTAGCGCAAAGCTACACGAGGGCTATCTGCGCTAGCCGTCCCTAATTTAGCAGTGAAAGACTAGAGGGAAGGCAACTAATCATCACCACCCACCGCCAACCTTTGGGCTACCTTTTTACCAACGAATAGTGGGATTGATCGTCATAATATAACGCCTCCTACGGCTGAAAGGGTGAGTATGTTTGGTGGGACGGAGATTCGAACCTGCGACCCTCAGATTGCGAGTCATGCGCCTTAACCACCTGGCCATGCCGGGCCTGTAACTAGCATTCATTTTTCGAACAAAACAAAAAGTTTGTTAGTTTACATTACTAAGTACAAAGTTGCATAATGAACGATATTCGCTGTGTCAAATACCAGAATCGAACCCAGATCTTTAGATGGTAAACCATAAGCTTAGCTCTTATACAAGGTTAGGGCTATAACCATAACAAACTGTATCGGAACGTTTCTTGTTGTTGCTAATAATTTTAGTTTACTTTTTCACTGTTGATTACAAAACATACTTTCTGTCCTTAATAAGTAACTTTCTTTATTCTAATCGTTACTTCTTTGATTAACATCATAAAACTATCCGTAATCAAACTATATTATATTAGTTTCGTAACTTGAAATCACCCTTCAGCAGTCTACAAAACTGTACAACCCGTAGCCAACTTTTTAATTTGTAATAAGTAAACAATATAGAATGAATCTAAAACCACGTGTTTTACGTTTAGATTCATATTCATTGAACCCTTAGTGTTCCTCTTTCCAATAGAGTATTTCGTGTGGGAGGGGAAGCGACCTAAACGTGTAATTAGAAAATCTGTCAAATGCACGGTAGAAAAGTTACAATTATGGTTTGATTTGTTTTGAATTTAGCGCTAGCCGTCCCTAATTTAACAGTAAAAGACTAGAGGGAAGGCAGCTAATCATCATCACTCACCACCAACAAATAGTGGGATTAACCGTCACATTATAATGCCCCCACGGCTGAAAGGGTGAGCATGTTTGGTGGGAAAGGGATTTGAACACGCAGATTGCGAGTCGAGCGCCCTAACCACTACATTTATGTTTTGGATTTATAACATATCTATCTTAGCCCTTGCTTGAACGAATTACGCGTGTGGTAATTTGCAAATTTAGAAGTAACACAAGTATGTTTATGAATGACATTTACATATTAGTATTTTTAGTCTCCTAAAGGGTGCCTAAAAGACTTCCTCCATAGAGCAATAATGCTTTTGTTTCACATGGTGTGTTAAGTATGTTTTCCCCGGAATATCTCCCTTTGGGGCTATATTTTTGAGATACCCTGTATAGAGTGATATTTTTGTTTATCTTGAACTTCTCATCTATATTAATGACCACTTTGCTTGAATCTAACATTAACCTGTACACTTAACTATTGGTTAACTATTTCCCTTTACACATTTATTAACTTTTTTCATTGAACCTTTAGCTCCCAGTGGCTCAGCGAATTTTCTTTAATTAAATAGCTGTAACCTCAGGGGCACAATATCATTACGGAGTAAGGATGGCGTTTTTGTTTTTAGGACAAACAGATAACATAATAATTTGCTAACAATTGAATGTAGCAGTGTGATATGTCGGTTTCTGGTAGAGAAATTTAGTTGACCATTAAAAATAGTATTTATAAAAGAGCGATATTGCTCAGAAGCGTGTCATACATAAAAGCAACACTAACACCCAGCGCAGTATCTGCTGACATTAAACACAACATTTAAAGGATAGTCGGAATTTGTCACCTTAAAGGTCAAAAATTACCTTAAACAGTAAAAATTCAGTTCAAACAACACTTTAAAAACTTTGCTATTGACTACTAAGGCTGTAAACATATAAAAATGCTCAAACTAACACGCATGTTAGACTTACAAAGAAAATAAAATCCGCTCAAAACGGCCCGTTTGCAATTTTTCTTCTTCTTCTCTTGCCAGCCTACAACTGACATGGCTTGGTATATTGGACCCAAACCTTTTGTATAATACTAAATAAAGTACTGCGATTTGTTTCTTCTATACCTTACATAAGCTAAAAAATCGGTTGTTCTTTTAAAAAGCTTAAGTACAGGATGAAATAGGAATTGCTAGCCAATAATAGATAAACATTAGATGACTGTAACTTGTAGATACTCAATGCTTTGTACACTATACAATCGGTGTCTTTAGGGAGCCAACCACTGTATTATGTATGAAGTGAAGGAGTAAATAAAACATCGATGCACATAATGTTAGATTTTATTACACACATTCGTAGAATAATTAATTGAAAAGACACGAAGGTTTATTTAAAGCGATGTTTTAAACATACATGTTTTATTCGAAAAGGCTACTTTTCTACTGGTAAAAGTTTATTTTGCGCTTAATGGGGGTTGTCTCTTAACTAGACATATATTTGCCCATTGCTATGCATTATAAATAGAGAATTTAGTTACACAGAAACTATAAATCCTCACTATATTATCAAACAAATCTCTATGACAATCTCTAGTTGCAGATTAACATTTTTACATTTCGAATTAATACGATCCATTAGTTAATTGCTATAGTAAATCATCATGAACCATATCATCTAACTACTAGCTATTTTTAATATCATTACTATTTATAAAGTTAGCTATCATATCAAGTAATCCTTTGCTCATAGTTGAGCTTAAAAAAAGCCAACAAACAAGATAAATAAAAATAAATAAATAACTACAAACCCCTATTTTGACTACACCAAAAGTAAACCTAGATAATAGCATGTTGCCAAAATAGGGGTTTGTAGTTTGAGTAAATAATGTCTATTGTATCTCTTTCTTTCTTACGATCTCCATTTGCACTTTACATTCTCCTTTTTTTTATTTATCTTGTAGAATATAAAGCCACTTCCAGACCAATGCTGCAGTTATTCAGACTCCTAGTAAAGAAAGCTAATAATTCACAAGTACTTGCTTTGAGACTAGGTCATATATTCGCAGCCGCAACTAATCGCCATGCCATTGCAAAGAATATTAGAAACATATTTCATAAAGCCGACCTGTATGCGCGACACCCAATAAGGTGCATTCTGCTCAGAGCAAAGTTTAAAATAGGTCATCTACAATAGTGTTAAGAACACGCCCAGGACATAGTGGAGTATATTCTTTTTTTATAAATCAATTGCATTCCATTCTTCAGTCAGATAACATATGTGTAATCACTTGAAGAGAAGTGGGAACGAAATTCGAACAAATTATCATGGTGTTTACACAAATAAACATTGATAGTTTTTATATGGGCCACATTTTTCGATATTTTGTGCTGTCATTTGATGGAACAATTGGTCTTTACTTCAATTTTGTGGATAATAACGTCAACTCCCCACCGTGCTGAAATGTTTGAGATTGTTTTTTTTTTTATTACAGATGGGGATTGATCGAATAGACGCTAACCCAGTTATTTCATATACTCTGGAAATGGTCATTTCAGGTGAGAAGGCGCAGATACCGCGGGAACTTATCAACACTGAATTTACGCATACAGTAGTTGTCAGTATGCTTTTGTTGTTCTTGGTGATCATATTCATTATTGAAGTGAACTACCATAAACTGTGAAGATATAAAACCACCTTTATCAAATGTTTATTTTCAGATCGTGTGACTGATTATGAAATGCCTGATTTGCATGAAAATGAGCTGAGGGGTGGTTAACGATATTTTAAAAGAACGATTTTGCCTTTATACTTTATAATGTGTGAAATATTATCAATTCCAATTATCCTTAAATATATGTATGCAGTGTACATGATTGTAAAGGCGCTACAAAAACATTTATTCATTAACTTTTTTGGGGGTCCTTTTTAGGTAGTAATCTGATTTTATAATAAACCATTCGCTTTTTATTTTACCAACAGTGAAATACAAAAACAACAATTGAGTCATAAACAAAGCCAATAGAATTAAAAGTTTACGTTTTGTTATTCTGAAAGAAAATTAATAATAGCCCATTATATTTTCGTTAAGATCCTGATCATTGAAACGAAACTAGCACTATATGATAAAAACAACAACAACAACAACAAAGACTGTTGAATATGTCCATAAATGCAGAAAACGCAAGACATTTGAACAAGTATTTTCAGTCCATTTGGGACCCCTTTTTGAGAGGGCGAACAGTCAAGACACCCCGATTTGTCTGAAAACTAAAAATAAGTACATAATAATTAGTATTCTAAACAAAAAGCCCCCCCCTCCCCCAGTGTCAGCGGTATATCCGTGGACTTACAACGCTCGAAACCGGGTTTCGATACCCATGATGGGCAGAGCATAGACAGCCCATTGTGTAGCTTTGTGCTTAACTTCAAACAAATCTAAACAAAAAATCTTTGTACAAGATTACAGTTCTACACATATTTTATTTTGAAATTGTTCCATAAGTTTAAAACACTAGATTACAAAACATGTACAATACTAAAATGAAGGGCAGGGCGTAGCCAATTGCATGACGTGACCGTACTGAGGATCCGAGAATTGATGATTCCTTTCCCATTGCTTCAAAAAAGGCGCTACGTATTTTGAGGCCGTGGGTGCAACAGGAAAAAGGAAACTAAAAGGGTACTAAAAGAAAAAAAAGTAAATGTTTTTCCTGTAACATGAACAGTCAGCGAAGAGCTTGAGAAGACGAAGCAACTTGAACTGTATTAGTATTAAACAAAATTCAAGTACATTTCTTGCATCTTTTCATTCCCTACACGACCCATAGTTTTAGGGAACTTACATTATTTCATTACAGTAGAGTTTGATTCTAATTTATTTCGATATTTCCTGAACAATTTAACGTTGTGTTCATACTATCTTCCAATAATAAGAAAGATTGTTTACCTGAGACAACTATCTATTGTTTTATGAAGTTAAAAAGTAAGAGCAACATAAAAGTGTCCATAATACATATTTCTTTATTAAGGAGAAAATATGTATAGTTAGATAAATGTTTTTTGACGATCATTTAGGCCACTGGATATAATTAACGAATCAGTTTTATTGACAATATATTACTAGATACAACCTATGGAACATGAGTACCTTCGTATTCAAAGCATTCGGAGTTAGAGTTTCAATAGATCAATTTTCCGAGAGTCATATTTGGTACATTAAGACAATTGGCTGGAATGTTTGTTATATCCATTTTTACTATTTCCATTTATTGATATTATATATTTTGATTATAAAAAAATATTTTGTATTTTAGTTTAGTTTACGGATTTTAAGAACAACCTAAATTTCATAAGCTGGGCGAAACTCGTAAAATATTATTGGGTTTAGGGCAGAAAATATCGCTAACAACGGGGTACGCAACTGATGAAACAATGTATTCTAAACTTTATAAGAAAGAACGTTAGAACAATGTTTTTAATTTGCTATACTCATTACCAGGTGGATTTCTACAGTTATCATTTGAGTAGATAGCTTGGTTTGATCAAAATTAATATTATTTATCTGCCTCTGATCAGTCTATAAGGAGAATTCTGTTTAATAACTCCATTCTGTTTAAAATAATTCTGTTTAATAACTCCATTCTGTTTAATCCATTACTTCCATTAATTTTTTTTCTTTTCAAGGTAAACCACCATAACTCTAGAAACATAGCATTGGGGGTTATCTGGCAGTACGACAAGGTTCGGTACATTGGTATTTCAAAAAGGTTTTAGAACTAGCTTTAGAACGATTCGAATATATTTCATCAAGCTGTAAATTTGCACCATCGTATGAACAATAAGATTTGTACATCCATTCATGCTGCGTGAATCACACCATAGCACAAGCTACCAAACATTTACATTGACTTATCTATGGATAGTACAGATTTTTAATAGCTTTGCTGCCAATTTTGATAACGTCAAAAAAAAAAGTCCAAACAACAGTACGTCGCTCTACGGTGATTTTTTCTATCTTAAGACAGATTGATGAAGTCTTTCTGTTTCTTCACTAATAACCACTCCAGTTGTTATTTTGAAATCCATATCGAGACCATGGACAATTCTTGACAGTCAAATTGTGCAGATGAAGGTAATTTCCTATCATAATTGAACTTTTAGACCGTATTTGGGTTGTTTAATTCATATAACAATTAACTCTTAGCGTAAACAACCTTACACAATGGATCTGGATACATTAAAATAACCTTCAACTTTGCCTCGGCATTTCTTCGTTTCTATAACACAGCATTGATAGTTTATTTTTCTGCCAGAAGCTACCGCCCACTGGCGTAGCCAGGGGGAGGGGATGCAGTTTGATATTCTTTAGCTTCAACTTACATCTAGCTCACTCAAAATCCTATTCATGGTTTCCAAACTTCCAACTTCAGAAATTATATGCAAATATGAATGTTAAGACTTGGCCCCTCCCACCCTTTTCAAATTTCTGGATACGTCAGTGCCACCGCTCCTAATCATCAAGCAATCTTGTCAAACAATTATGCTGAAATAATAACCAAAGTGAAACAATCAGTAAAGAAGTTAGTAATTCAATGACGAAATATGAAGACAAAATAAGGGTACTGTCTCTACATGGCGGAAAGCACGTGCAAAACGCGCTAGAGCAGTCGCACATTCTCACATTTCCATTGGCAGAGCTCATAACTAATGTTACATCGATTTCTGGAATTGTCTCTAATTTTTTGGGGTATTGTATGGCTGAAACTAAGCTGTAAACATTCAGCACAGGATATTTAATTCTTATTAGTGCTTGATCCTGCACTACTTGACATTTAGATACCGGGAACAAGTAGTTGTCATTCAAGGTTTGAGAGTAGGTAGAACGTTGCTCTTGTTTGAGAGTAGGCGTAATATTAGTACAGCTGCAAAATGTTCTTCAGCTTTTCGAGGTCGTTATCAACGAAACAAATTCTTTAACCAAGGGTTCATCTAATCATTGATCAACCATACACCTACTTTTAAAGCTCTTGTTTTATTACCTTGTTTCATATTGGTATAAGCTTCTTGTTTATAGTTATTTCTTAGGTTCATAAAAAGTTTTGGAATTAACACTGTTAAGAACGGTTTCGTATTTCTAAGGAAACCGTTTAGGTGCATACACTTTGACCTTAGGTATTTAATATATATATCATACATTTGTATATTATTTGTTATTACAAGTTGGTTTTATAATATCTATTTCTAATAGAGTAACCTATGTGTGAGAAGATAAAAACATTGTCTTGAATTATTTCTAACTGTTCTGTACCGTACCGAATATGATTAGCCATGCAGAAAATCTTTAAAAAGCTAATCAGTCCTTGTTCTGCCTTTCTTCTAGTAACATAAGACTAGTTAGATCAATTCATTGGCATTTTATGTGCCACTCTTGTGTAAATGATTGGTCCCAAGAACAAATCTGGTGCATTGAAAAGTCGACAACAGTGACAGATTTATCACACTTCACTAAATAAACTGAGCGGTAAAAATTAGAAGAATCTTAGTGTACAGCATGCTGTAATTTTCATGGAAAGGTATCAAGCCTAACATCAATTAAGGCGTTACTTTAGCAACTATAACGCAACGGTTCTGCTGGGGCGTTTCACACATTTCTCGCAAAGACACGAGAAAAGTGTTTACACATAATTATTTATAATAAAACAAATAAAGCGCAAACCACTTTCATTTATGCACGCTATCTGTTGTCAAGCAAGGAACGACCAAGTAACAAAGGTGTAAATCCTTACAGTCGTAGGTAATTAGTTGAACATTAATCTGTTTATTATCAGGCGTAAATCCTTACAGTCGTAGGTAATTCGTTGAACATTAATCCGGTTATTATAAGGTGTAAATCCTTACAGTCGTAGGTAATTAGTTGAACATTAATCCGTTTATTATCAGGTGTAAATCCGTACATTCGTAAGTAATTAGCTGACCTATCCAAAAATACCATATGTTACTATGTTTATAACAAAAAATCTAAATGGAAAGCATAGAAGTAATATGTTTAATAACTTAAACATAAAGGTTAAATTCTTATTATGTACTACATACAACAAGGTTGTCTTCTACAAAATCGATTAAATAATTCAGCCATTCTGCTATGAAATTGACTAATTAGCATTTTGAGTGGCAGAGTTCTGTTATATTATTTAAACACCAGATGGAGTGTAATGTCTAGCTAGTTTCATCTGTACTAAAATAAGTACAGCTAGAGACATATATATTCTTTTCAGTGATTTTGTACGATGTGAATTCTGGTTTTGGTAAAATGTGACAATGCCCGAAGTTTTACAGGATCCGTGGTTCTAGATCGGATGATTTGGAAAGCATATGATGATTTAACAGGCCAGGGAACAAAAGTTACAAGAGATGACAAGTTCGTGTCCCTTCATTGCTGTTTAGTATTTTGATACAGTTTTACTCAGTGAAGTGCTTATATGGCAAATACGTAGTATTACTCAGTGATGTGCTTATATGGCAAATACGTAGTATTACTCAGTGATGTGCTTATATGGCAAATACGTAGTATTACTCAGTGATGTGCTTATATGGCAAATACGTTGTATTACTCAGTGAAGTGCTTATATGGCAAATACGTAGTATTACTGAGTGAATTACATATATGGTAAATACCTTGACGGAATACGAAAAACGTTCATAGGTGAGATGATTAAACATACATCCTTCTTTTGAGGATTGACCTAAATATGATTTTATGCAATGGCTATTACTTGATATGTTTTACTGCGCAGTTCTACTTAAGTATTTTATCAACTATAAGGAGTCAAACAGTGGAAAACACCAAGCATCACGGTGTAAAAGTTGCCTTACCTCAGGTGTTTTATAACAAACTACTGAATTATCAAACTACTTCATTCTGTGTTTTCGTGAATTATTTCAATTCAAAATCTCATTACACATCTTAGTTGCAGACTTTCTTGACATGTGGTAAGTCGAAGTTCCATTAATAAGCAACAAGGAGAAACATATAACTCATAACTCTGCTGGATTTAATCTCAAACTAAAGGCAAATAATTCACTGTAGATTAATTCAATCGCACCGATAAGCCTATGTGTGTGTATATATATATATATATATATATATATATATATTGGCTTAACTTACGGAAACAATAATTTAAGAGCACAGTATGAAAATTGTCACCTGAAACACTAAAGCAGGGTCGTCTACAAACTTCACAGCTCCATAATATGTAGAACAAGCATAATTATATGCACTAATTCATACGTAAGAGTGATTATCTATTTGTCGATTGACATGAGATAAAAAATAAAGATGTTAAAATGTTGTTGCTATTTTTGTGTGTGAAAAGTTACCCTGGGCTGCCTACACTCTGCCCACCGGGTGATAGCACCAGAAAGAGGAATTTGTCCGTTACTGAGAAATCTAGCCTTGCACTTTCTATTGACTCCGCCACTAATAAATATAATATTAACTTCACCGTTCTGATCTTTAAATCCGTGCATATCGTGACAGTCACTTAAGTAACTTCTCTATTGAATACTACAACATGACGAATCAGTGAGAATACATGACCATTGGATACATAATTTAAATTCATGAGGACGTGGTTACTTGTAGAAGTAGACTATTCAATTAAAATTTAATCTAATATTCTTAATTTTTAAATGGCCAAAGTTAAGAAAAAATATTTACCTGATATATTATAATATGTATGTCCTCTAGTAAACTAACTATCGCAAATTTAGAGTTGCATTAAATTTATTCTATTATTTGAAAAGATATATCGTGCCAATAATTATTAAATATTAAGATATACGGCATATTCAGTACTTTTCTAATATTTTGTAGGCCTTTTTTAACCTGGGAGCATAAAAAAATTATCACTGTCGCACTATTTTGTTTAGATGTCATTAAGCTCAAAGCTACACAATGGGCTGTATATGCTCTGGTCACCGCGGTATCGAAATCCGATTTTTAGTGTCATAAGCCCTCAGACTTACCGCTGAACCACCGGGGGGAGAGGGGGGCTAGCTCTCGCAGTATATCAACTTCTTTTAAATGTACAAACTGTCAGAGGGTATAAAGACTAGTTTAAATCAAAACAGTTTTATTATTATTGGGTTTATTAGACTAAACACAAATGGTTAGTTAACACATGAAACTTCAACGGCGTTGACTAACGATAAAGGTCCTAATCAGCCTAACAAACAATCTTCAGTTATATGATGTTTAATATGTTTAGGTCTAAGGGTTTGACTGTTACAGGCAAGGTCGTGAAAAGCCCGTAAATAACAATCGTACACGAAGCAAGCAGATACATTTACCTCGTTATGGAATAATCGGTGATTTCAACTTTCTGTAGAAAAGAAGATGATATTAATGATTTACAGCTTATTACAATACTACATTTGCCCAGCAAAACAAATTCTCGTGAGAGAGCAAGGTAAGAAGAGTCTGGCTGATTGGCTAGAAGGTGGGAGAGGTAATAGGACTAACAGAAAGTCTCTAAATTATATGGGTTAATCAGAAAAGTCCACAGAGACCCGAATGTCAGTGTTAGGATATAAATAGTAATCTCATCTATTACATCTTCAAGTGGAAGAGGGAATCCAATGTTTCCCTAATGCACACTGGCCACCTCAGGTAAATTACCATCATGCACAAACATGTCAATTTTTATAAGTTATACTAAATGGTGTGTAGTAAAGACAGTGCTAGTATGAAAAAATGTGATCATTTGAATTCCAAGTATTATATTTCAACACAAATGCTTTCAACTGTGATATATATATATATATATATATATATATATATATACTATTT
>NW_013665784.1:145685-153880 GCF_000517525.1 Limulus polyphemus | reverse complement strand
ACCTAGTTTTCTTCGAATCGAGAAAATTACACCAGCTCTGACTTTGAGTATACCTTAGTATTTAGTACTGTTAAGTAATCACGTAGTGTACTCTTTATTAGCGATATCTAGACGTTTAAATTTCTGTATTATAAACGTTTTGGAAAGACAAATTACATATTTCTTGTAACATTACCTAAGAACCATGGGGGACATTTTGTTTATTACAGTTGAACTATTTTAAACAAAATATTAAATACAGGTTTGGCATGACCTGGTGGTTATGGCTCTTGACTCGTAACCTGTGGGTCGCGGATTCGAATTCCGTTTCCAAACATACTCGCCCTTCCAGCTGCGGGGGCATTATAATATTATGGTCAGTCCCATTCTTTGCTGGTAAAGAGTAGCCCAAGAGTTAGCTGCATTCCCTCTAGTCTATCACTGCTAAAGTAGGGACGGCTAGTGCAGATATCCCTGGAGTAGCTTGGCGTGAAATTAAAGAACAGAAGGAGCAAATACTTTTCAAAAAATTCGATCACTCTTGCTAAAGAAAAAATAAAAAGCTTACTAATCAGATAACTAACAGACACCAATGTTCAAATATTCCAAGCGTTCAACACGATTACAATCAATAATGTTAGAGACTTATTTATTCACCAGGAAAGTGTTTGTTAAGCGCAAAGCTGTATAATGGGCCAACCGCATTGTGTTCACCAGAATAATCGAACCTCGAATTTTAGCATTATACCAGGAAATAAGTCACTGCCTAAAAGACGCTGCAATTACAGTGAAAATTATATCGAACACTACTCTGAAAAGGATATTTCTTGTCAGTTTTCTCTACTAGCGAGAGAAAGATATATTTTCCATGAGATATTTCACTTTCTATTAAAATATGGTATATTCCTTCGATTTAAATAGAATTCTCTTTACTGAAAGTAACAGCTGTTGAAAGAATAAAAGATAATATGAATTTGAAAAATAATATATTCCTTGCTATTTGAAACAAGAACACTAATAAACATTAGACGATACATCGTTTTATGCAAATTATATCGAACACAACTTCTGTATTTAGTTTTTAACACGTGCTTTAGTTTGTATATTTTGTTTCCCTACATTTAACTTCTTCGAATACCCTAAATTCAACCAAATTATAGTTGTTTAATTAACTAGGTGAAATACACAAATACTGATATAAAAACAAAGAAACAAAGGCAACAGATGCAGCATTTGTAGATATTGTTATCCCTAACTCCCCCTGCTCGTATGATATTATTCGTAAAATATTGAAAATTGTGTATGTAATACTTCGAAGCAAAACATTGTTTCTTGTAATGTTGCAATATACTAGTGTAATACGTAATTTTCCAGAATACAATATACTAGTGTAATACGTAATTTTCCAGAATACAATATACTAGTGTTAGCTGATAAATATTCAGCAGTCTTAGGAAGGTTGTTACTTCTTACCAGAGAGAGGACTAATACCCAAAATGTCGTCTATAATAATTTTTTTTGAATAAGTGTTTTGTAGCTTTTCAATGTTTAATATCATGCTTTTCTTTTTACTATTTTAAAGCCTTGCATAGATTATTTTCACAAGGCCACCTGACTTCTAGAAAGGTGAATAATTATAAACTAAAGGGCATTTCTGTAAAGATATTAGAAAAGTTTAGGTTTTCGTTTAGGTTACTTTCCAGTTTCTTGTTATTGCACAAAATATAGGCTGTAAGGAAAGAGAACAATAATTCCTCATTTTTTACTCTTTCTCCCCCTCAAGAAATCCGATTTTGCTCAGGGCAATCAAGGGGATTGCCACTTTGATGATTTTGGCTGCGTGACGAGATTTGCCTTACGGGATGTTCAAAGACGAACTTAAAGCTTTTAGGGAAATTGATTCACGTTAAGAAAAAAAGCTAATCTACAGCTAAAAATCCAATGATAATGACGCAGTTGATAAAACAAAAATCGAATAACTTGCTCATCCTAAATACTATGAACATCATGGGAATTTACTTTTGTATACTCCAGAGTGAAAGAAACTTTTGGTATCTAATAAATCACTGGGGTTTCTTGGTAATGATTGCAGAAAAGAGTTTAGTAAAGTGACACTTATTTTGACAAGGATAAAAAGAACAGTGATTTATATTATAAATGTAAAGAGTGTATAGTTAAATAAAGAACATCCATAATTAGCGTAATTAAATTAAGTACACAAGGCTGATGAAAATTTATCGATTGATTCATAAATGTTTATTACTAATATATATTAAAGCCTATAAGACTATGCACTATCTCTTCAGTATTAAAACTTTTGTGAATGCAATATTAAACAAAATCCACGAATTTGACGTATCCTGACGGAACGATAAAAAACAAGTTAATACCAAATCCCTTACCCCCAGTGGCACAGCGGTATGTCTGCGGACTTACAACGCTAGAAACCGGGTTTCAATACTCGTGGTGGGCAGAGCACAGATAGCTCATTGTGTAGCTTTGTGCTTAATTCCAAACAAACAAACAAAACCAAATCCTTTATGCATGTAAAGTTTGTTTTTCAACAAATGAGAATATCCTAGAACAATTCACCAGATTCTTAACTTGGATATTGAACTATATTAAATTCGCAAAATCCTAATTTTGTCATCGAATTGAAAAATCGTAAAAATCTTACGATGATTATTAAATTCTCATGCGCGATATAATTTAAGTTATTAATTTCAAATATTTACTCAAAAAATTATAAGATCGATATTGTTTCACGATATATATTTCCCTTTAAGAATGCTTATTAATTTAAAAGATCATAAAACTCTTAGGTTAAATAAAGAAGATTATATTTCTGTTCCTAACAAGATACGAAGATCTTCACAATGGCTTCTACTGATATACTAAAGTTTGTTTCAAAACAAAGAAAACATATATTAATTAAAGAAAAAGTGCTTGAATAGTAAGATGTACGATTTTAATCGGATTTATAAACATAGAGAAGTAATTTAATATCATTAAAATAACTTATCTTTCCTTTTAAAGGACTACAGTTAATTAAACTAAATCCAATTTCATGTGAAACTGAACGAGATATGTCTAGGAAATAGAGTGAGTTTTTTTTTTTTTTCAATTAAGCATTTAATTTATTATTAAAGATCCAAAACTAAAATGCCCTTCAAAATATTTGAGTGTTAAATTTTTTCACAATGAAAAGTTACCGTACCTCGGTGGCTCAACGATAAGATTGAAGGTTAATAACGCTAAAATTCGGGTTCGATAGTCGCGATGGGAACAGCACAAATAGCCCATTAGGTAGGCTTGCGATTAAAATCAAGCAAACAAACAAACACTTATTGTCGTATTTCACATAGAAGAAATATAAGAAACTTATAGTGTTTAATATACTCAGAATATTCCGAAGACAGAAGAAAGTTAAGGACAAAAACGAAATACAGAAAACTAGGACATGGCATCACTTTGTTTTGCATGACAATCGAGAAAAGCATTACAAAAATTTAGGGAGAAATAAAGTCCTCTTTCTGCAAATTATAAAAGGAAGCAGAACGAAAGGTTACAAAAGAAATAGTTAAAGGAATAAAGTTTAGATTCATTAATGATATAATTAAGCTTATATTTTAGAGAACGAATAGCCATGCATGTGATCGAGAGTTAAGGGGTGTGTTGTGAGCGGTTTTATGTTGAAGATAGAAGTATATTTTTCTAACAACAGTATACATAATATTTACCATTAAGAATGATGGCGTTATAAAAGCTTTGTTGTAAAAGTAGTTAAATTTGTTTATAACATGATTCTTAGCGGTAAAACGTGTGCTACAAGATTTACAGTAGAATCTTTTCTTGTTAGTTTCTGACGAACATGAGTTCAGTTTGCTAGTTTCCATCCATTTTAAGCCTTTGTTTTTCTGACTGAGTATACTGTTTGCTGATCGAGGAGCAGCTGTGGTTCTAATATATTAAATATACTGAAAGACAAAATAATTCTTAGATTTCAAGTTGCTTTCAACAAAAATTATATTGAATTACACGAGATGTCTTTAACATTATAAAATAAATAAATAATCGACTGAACATTTAGTGGCCAAATTAAAGTCTTATTTTAAATGCAAAAGCCCAGGATGCTGTTAAGTGAAGATTATTGGAATAACAAAAACGTTGACGCTGCCATCTGTAGAAGTGATTATTATATAACTTACAGATATATATATTCGTGCTGGAATGAACAAATATTGAGAATTAGTTAATGACACTAGTGTATCTTTTAGGGCAGGTATGAAATTCACTGGAAAAGTAATTAATTAAGCGAAGCTTGAGAATGGGAAAAAAATGTTTCATTAGTACTGTGTTGGGATCAAAAATGGACTTTCGAGTCAGTAAGTGTGCCTGCAGCTCATTTAATTATATAATTCATAAGCTTTAAAGAAAGTTGCTCTTTCAGAAATTTGCGCAAAGCGACACAGGGCCGCTTGCCCTAGCTGCCCCTAATTTAACAGTTATAGATTAAAGGGAAGGTAGCTATCCAAGATCACCCACCGTCAGCTATGTGGCTTCTCTAATTTAATAGTTGAATTTGACCTCCAATTTTTTTGTAACACACTCGCACACACAGCCGCAAAGAGCGCAATCCTTGATTACTCGGATCCTCAATCCGGCACGCTAACCTTTGGTCCACGCCCGATCCAGTTCTGAAACAGAAATACAAAAATAAAGACGACACACGTGGTTACTATCCATCCACAAAGTGGGAAATGTGAACAGGTCCAGCTGGATTATAGAAGTTGGTCAGGTCTGTTTTAGTTCTATTTCGTGTAACTGGTTATTTGAGTTGATTAACCGAACGAAAACAAATTTACAACTAGTAATTTATGACTAGGTTTGTTTTACTGATTAATTAAGCTGTAACAAAAAGGTAGACCTAATGATGCTGTTAGTTAAATATTAAATACGATAGAAACTGACAGTTATTGGAACGACCCTATGTAAAGTTAACAGTTTAAAGAAATACCACTAAGTTAGCTTCACTTTACACAATATATTGTATAAAAGCTCTTCTCTTGCATTCATTAGGGTTACTGGCTAGGACAAACCTCAAAATAAACTTTTCAAATGCTTGCAAAAAAAAGAAAAAGAATAATTATAATGCAACGCACATTACAAAACCAATTCTCTAATAAAAGTCTGAAAAAGGTCGTTTGAGCTATCAATTCGCATCAGTATTCTTATCGAGCAGGTTACTAATTTTATATGATTCCAATTTAAATAAATCATCTACTAACATCGTTACAGTATCGTTGCGAGGCCTCGTTTTACTGTTTTGATTACCCCCCCCAGTAGCTTGGTTGTAATTCTGAAGGCTTATAACGCTAAAAAACGGATTTCAATACTCGTGGTGGGCACAGCACAGATAGCATATTTTGTAGCTTTGCGTTTAAGAACAAAACAAACAAATAAACCGTTTTTATATAACTAGAAAGAGGCCCATAAACGCCATTCCTGCTACTATTTCAAAACAAAAGCCATTATTAAATTAATTTAATAAATACTGATGGGATGGGATCATAATAGTTGCTACTGTTTACGTCATATAAGCGGCACCGAAAGGCTTAACAGTATATCTTTTAGTACCAGGTCGAGGGATTTTTATACTTATGTCCTTAACCTTCAATTAACCGTTTATTTTTTATCGCTATCCTTCAGACCTAATATGCTCGCCCTTTCAGCCGTGAGGGCGTTGTAAAGTGACGGTGAATCCCACTATTCGTTGTTAAAAGAATAGCCCAAGAGTTGGCGGTGGTGGTGTTGAGGAGCTGTCGACCCTCTAGTCTATCACTGCCAAATTAGGAACAGCTAGCGCAAATAGCCCTCGTGTAGCTTTGCGCGAAAATCCAAAACAAACCAGATTATACCGGTAATTACCGGAGGGGTCAACACATTACATTTTAATTGGTTCTTTTGTATTTTGCCTCTTACAATAATTTAAAAAGAACCGAAAAATCACATTTTAGAGATACTACTGACTCTCTGTTATATGAGTGGCGTTTTGAGTTGAATGTTACCTACGTATTTTCTCTGACTTTCTGGTTGTTTAATTGCATTGTTGACGATATTTTTAATCATCTTATACGTTATTAATTAAAGACCCTGTAAACAAAAACAAAGTTATGACCCACATGCATTTTGGCGTATAAATATTTCATGAAAATGTATTTAATCCTGGATTAAACAGGCTCAATCTACTTTCTATTATTGTAACCTACGAATGAATGCAGTGACTACCGTATTAAATATGCTGTGAGAAAATACTATATATTTTGTTCAAACCATTAGGTACGTTGTCAATACTGAATTTTCCTGGAAACAATTATTTCCATGAAGTTGGCTCAGTAACTCAATCAGTGAACAGGAGATTAGATTGGGTGTTTTTTTTATTCAGTTTCCTTTACACGAAAAGTTATAGAAGCATTGCGAATATAAAAACGCTTAAGTCAGCTATGAATTTCAATCACTGAAAACATCTATCTACACAGACATACGAACAACATATACAATTTCATATGCATTCCTGTTTCACTGCCGTAATGGCTATACACTTGAAAATGTTGTACTTTACTTAACTTTCGATTACTCCCCAGAGTTTTCCTTGGGTCTTATTGACAAAGAAATTTCTGACCAGCAAGAAATCCCCCGGTGGGACAGCGTTAAGTTTACAGATTTACAACGCTAAAATCTGGGATTCGATTCCCCCGCGATCGACACATCAGATAGTCCAATGTGGCTTTGCTGTAATACAAACAAATAAACAATCTACTAGCAAAAAACAAACACTTTAAAAAATAAAACAAATGTTTGTTCGTTGTTAAGCACAAAGCTAGACAATGGGCTATATTTGCTGTGCCCACCACGGGTATCGAAAGCAAACAACAAAAGATATGCACAGGTGGAATGCTTATTGTAAATGGATGATTCATGTAAAATGTGTAATACCAGCCAAAATAATTGAACATTTTTGAACATGTAATGCAATGTCATTGGTTTTTAACTAGAAAAGGAATTTTATGGTAATAGCACCTTTATACAAACGGCTAGGTCGGAGACTCTTAGGGTTCAAGTACAATTGTTCCTTATATTAAACTACTAGCCATAGGGGAGGGAATTACTCAGCACCAACCGCCACTTCAAGGGCTTTATCCGATATTTCGAAGAACCAATCAACAGGATTGACTGCCATTTTTCTAACGCGTCCACAGCTGAGAGTACGGAGTCTTGAACCCTTGCCTTCGATCCATAACGAAACTCGAACCTCAAGGTCTCGCTTGGCCATACGTAAAGCAAAGTTTTCAATTCACCATTTTGTGAGAATTAAGTACATGCCTAAACATGTTGTAGTGAATGCTAGCTTTAGCATATCTTAAACCTAACCTATATATCTATCTACATACATAACATGCATACATAAAATGTATAACTATCTTTCAGTGAAATACCGTTATAAAGGTTTGTATGTTTCATTCTTATTTCGATTCCAGTTCGTTTATGCAACATATTTCACTATTCAAAATTCTTAACGATACAATAAACCATAAACGTTAATATATATAAAAAACCAAACGATTAGTGTTCTTATGCCCTGTTAAAACAAGATTGTGAAAATATAATATACAATTTGATGTTTTTGTACCTTTAGCACAAAGAGACTCATCAACGCTTTATAAGTATACTCTCTTCTGTCTAAGCCTTCTATCAATCAAGAAATTAATTCTGAGGAATAACTACTAAAATTCAGCGGAATGAAAGGAAATGCGTTTGAAATAAGTTTTCTGGCCAAAATAATGATCAGGTAAAAGTCTGTCCAAATTTGATATATTCATAAATATTAGGTCTTCAAGAAATGAATGTCGAGTTTTGGAACACTTTCATTAACCACTTCTCAAATAACGTACATCACTATAATGGATTGAGAATACTAAACTTTACACATTATATAGGCTATACTAACGTATCGTTTAGGCGGTTCGTTTAACTATTATACGAGACACATTCGGCACGTAATGCTGTTTGAATACAAGAAGGGAAACAACGCCTCTGTAGCCACAAATAATGTCAAATAATTCTATGGAAAAGTTTTGAACTTTTGTTCGTAAGTGTCAACGATGGATCAGCAAATTTCGTTCAGGTGACTTTAGCCTTAAAAACTGTGATGGCAG
>NW_013665784.1:127015-144863 GCF_000517525.1 Limulus polyphemus | reverse complement strand
CAAGGCAACACACTCGTGAAATGGCCCTGAAATTGCATGTCTCTCATGAAATAGTACGTAATCATATAAGGAATATGGGAAAACTCCATAACTTAGAAGGTGTTTGGGTGCCTTACGAACTCTCTGATAATCATCACCTCCATAGTGTGAACGTTGTTTCGTCTCTTCTGGCGCTTAATGCGCGTGAACCATTTTTGGACAGAATTGTCACCGGTGATGAAAAATTGATTCTCTATACGAATTAAACGCCAAAAACAATGAGTCATTTCTAGACAAAAACCACTTCCGACCCCAAAACCTGGACTCCATCCGCAGAAAGTGATGCTTTGCATTTGGTGGGACATCAAAGGAGTAATTCATTTCGAACTCCACATTCCACAGCGAAACTGTCAATGCAGAGATCTCTAGTCAGCAATCGGAACGTTTAAATCAAGTCCTTCATCAGAAACGTCCTTCACTCGTCAATCGGAAAGGTGTTCTTCTTCTCCACGACATGTTCGTCCACATGTGGCACGTTTGACGCAACACAAAATTATGGAGTTGGGTTAGGAAGTTCTCCCCCACCCACCATATTCTCCAGATATAGCACCATCAGATTACTATCTTTTTCGTTTGCTGCAACACCATCTTAACGGGAAAACGTATGCAAATGTGGGAGGTGTTAAAGAGGACATCGATATGTTTTTTGCTTCAAAGCCAACAGGACATTAACAACCTGATTGTAAGATTGAAAAGCATCATCGATAAGAATGGAAACTATTTAACTTAATAAATGTTTTGTTTTGATATATAAGTTGTTCGGGTTTTTTCATCTAAAAAAATACGACATTAATTTCTTGATGACCTAATATAATTTAGATAATAGATTTAAACTTTAGATATAACCATTTAGCGCACGTGCACATAAGGTGCCATTCAGATTGAAAATCCCAATCCATTTAAACAAATTATTTTCCTAATTATGTAACGTGGTCATTCTGATGGCCATGATATGCAGTATTGCCTGTCACAAGAGTTTTCAGGGGGGATTCCTGGGAAACCAGTATGCAACTTGTGGTGGTGGTAGCGGCGTATGGTGGGATATTGCTTACGTGGTGTTGCATACACATATGAGTGGGCTGGTTGTTGATGCCCTCTATTGTAGGGATCATTTTCTTTGAAATGGTGTGCCTTAAAGCTTAGCGCATCATTTAGCTTCTTAGCACTTACATTTTTAATTGACTTGAGTTTGCTGTGATTCAAGTATATAAATGGTAAACATGTCGTTCGTGGCTCCATAGTTCGTTAGTATATATAAATCGTTCTTATATGTGAATTGAAAGGTAGAGATATGACGAATTATGATTAGTGCTAGACTGTTAATTATTTAGTTCATGAATCTTTATCGGGAAGATAAGAATACACCGAAAATAAAACTGTGCTAATTTTAACAAGTCAAATACCACTAATAACTAGGAAGACACAAGTTGAACTGTACAAGTTGTTTACTTAATCAATTAAGTCTTCCACAGCGAGGAAGGTATCTAGCAAGAATTTATAGCTCACAGGCAGAAGGTTACGTTTGCTATCTCAACGAGAAGTAACGATGTACAAAAGATTAAATTTTTGTTGAGACTGAAATTCTAAAATTGCTGGGGTCTGGCTGGCCTTGTGGTCTGGTGCTCGACTCACAATCTTATGGTCGAAGATTCGAGTCACCGTCACCGAACATGCTTGTCCCTTTAGCCTTGGGGACGTTACAATGTGACGGTCAAACCCACTATTCGTTGGTAAGAGGGTAGCCCAACAGTTGGCGGTGGGTGATGTTGACTAACTGTCTTCTCTCTAGTCTGTTACTGCTAAATTAGGAACGGCTAGCGTAGAAAGTCTTCGTATAGCTTTGCGCAAAGTTCAAAACAAACCAAATCTGGAAATGCTATTTTTCGTGGTTTATGTAAGAGTTTTAGTGTTGTAACAATATTCGGTACATGTAAGCACATTATAACGATACTGTTGTGCCCCATGAGTTATATGTCATTAACCATGTCTGTTTATTTCACTAAAAGTACACGCATCAACCAAAATAAAAAATGGTATGGCCATGTAAGACCATCAGGACTATGCTAAAGAAATGTTTTTGAAGTTTACTGCTAAAGCTTTATGTATTGTCTTGTTAAGTGTGAACGTAGTACGATAGATTCACCCCGATGATTCAGTGGTAAGTTGAGGGCATAAAAAGCTAAACTTTGAGGTTCGATCACGCCGGTAGACAGGGCGCAAAAAGCCCATTGTGGAGCTTTGCGCTGAAAATCAAAAGTGCGATATACAAATGTAACCGAACCTTTCCAACGACAAATTGTGTGATGCAGGTACTGTAAATGTATGGAAATGGCTTAAAAAGTGATAACATAAGATAAAGGAAAGCTACAAATTGTATGTGTGCATATAGTACGTCCTATTCAGTGTAAGCTGTGACAGGGAAGTTCTACCAGTTATTGCTGTAGGATAAATTGAAAGAAATATTCAATTGTAAGAAATTAAGAAGAAGTAAAATTACACTACGTTTGCGCATTTTTCAAGATCAACCTTAAATAAGAAAGCTCAAAATCGTATTCTGAAAAAAAAAAAAACTAGCTCTGTTTCAGATGATAAGCCTACACTACGCTTTCTAAGGTTTATAAACAGACGAAATGTACATGTTCGAAAGAATATTAGACAAACCTAACAGTTTATGGACACCCAAAAAATAGCTCTATTTTAACCTGTACTATGTTAGACTTTATAAAATATTCCTGTAACTTTTACCAAGACCTATTTAACATTCTACTTTGATGTAAAATCAGACACATATGCAACAATATAAATTTATAGGCTGCATTTCTCTTCATGATAACATTTAAAACTTAAGTAATTTCAAATCTTATTTGGCACGATAAGTAGTCTTTGTGTTAATATTATAATTCGCGGTGCGTATTTGTAATATTTCTTCTCCGTATTTCACAAGAAGGAATAAAAAAAAACATGTTTTAGTAAGTCAGAGAAATGAGGAATTAAGTGCGAAAAGTATAAATATTTTTTTTTTATATATAGAAGTATGTACAAAGATGGAGGTTGAGTCTGTAAGGGAAGCTTACAACACAACCTTCATTGAAGTTCATAGAATAACCTCACCTTAAACAAACGTAAAATGTTCGCCACCATTACTGACACAGAGCTGGAAGAAGCTCCTATAACTCCGACAACAGGTTTCTGGAGGTTCCGGATTGGTTTACGTCCATCTTCACACAAGTACTGAGAATCGTCCAGAGTGGTCAAGGAAGCCTTTACGAACTCCATACTTTGTTCCAGTGCATACGTGTCACGAGAGCAGGTGTCCAAGATAAATGCTCCTAAAGTGACATTAGGTAAAGTAAATGGATCTTTGTTAATACGGTCTAAGGCATAAAGCATAGCTTCTAAACGTTGAATTCCTTTCTCTTCTTTGATAGCCCCACATATTTTACCATTTCTTCCAGTTGCCTCGTGCATGGGGAATAATCCCCCTAACACCAGGTCACCGTCCAACTTGACCTGTGCAATTTGAGATTCACAATTGACTATTGTTTCTCGACAAACTATAAAAAGGAGCAAAATGTTTATGTTCTTTATTTTGTAAGAATTCATAGTTATTTGTCACACGCTCCACGTTCCTTTATCTTTGTATATTTATGGCTGCTATATATTTTTTTATGTGTTAGGGAAGTAGGCTGCTAAAATAGTTTTATGTAAAATTACCTTTGTTAAAGGTAATTTTACATAAATTGGTAACAAATTCAAGATTCAAACGGGAACACGTGAAAAATGGGAGATCATAAACCCCTAAAACATTATGTAATAAATCAAGGACTCTATAAAGATTTCTTGAATTACTATAGCACTATTGAAGTTTGTTCTAACTGAGACTCGTCAAATAGTACTTCACACACTACAGTCGGGAAAGCGGATTCTGATACCTCTATGTCTCGCGCCAAGCCTTAGTCAGGCAACTGTCGCGCAAACTCAGTGTGTGCACAAACGAAAACGAACATAAACTGTTACAGTAGACTTCATATCGCTACCAAAATAAAGTCATAGTTGAAGTTCGAAAGCTAGTAACCTACTTGTACCAGTATTCTAGATATTTAATTTGTTTTTCATTTGAATATTGTTTTAATCCCACTTGACAAATCTATCAAAAGGTTAAACCATCCAAATCTGTTAATTTTATGTCTTTGATATGTTAATGTGCTTCGATATTTTTGCTTGCTAGAGAAACCTAAATCAAAAATTCATCGTGTTCTTTATGTATTATTAATGTGTTGTTAAGGTGGTGTACCAGCAAGTACATGAACTTCTGTATAAACATCCATTTTTCACTTCTAATATACAAGTCTTCATGAATTTGCTGAGAGAATGTGTTGTAGAAATGGTTTCATTAACTGTATGTACTTGTAAGCTTGCTTTGGTTTACATTAATATCCAGGATATAACTGTGTGTATTAGAGCTTATACTAGGTGTGGTCAGTCTTTTAAATTCCAATACCACCAGAAAAAGAAAAGAAGATAAATTTACAACCGACAGCCACAACCTTCGATTGTAGAAGCAGTGAATAGTAAGTATTGCTTACCCAGAAATCAAAAACACTCGGAGTTACACTGCAATAACGACCCCCCCCCCACCCACCACCACCAGTAGCTCAGCAGTAAGTCTGAAGGCTTATAACGATAAAATTCGAGTTTTAGTACCTGTGGTGGGCACAGCACAGATAGTCCATTGTGTAGCTTTGTGCTTAACAGCGACCAAACCACAAATCAAAACATAATGGTAATATGACATATTTCAAAACTCACTAATCCTTTATAGCACATTGTAATGCACAGGTAATAAATTTATCTTTGTTGCTTAATACACATACAAATGCTTCAGTTCTGTAATTGAATGCTCTTACTTCCTGATAACAATCTAAATAAACCATGGAATTATTTTTGCTGGTTCTTTAGTTGAACAGTGTTACATCTAGGTAATCCATTTTTGCCTTGCCAAAACATATTTACAATATAAACCTGTTTAAGTAAGGAATTCAAAGAAAACTTTTTCCATCATATTTTCATATGTATCTAAATACTTGAAATGTTTTTTTTGTTTGGTGTACAAATTTGAAGATAGCGTTTATATGCGGAAACATCTGTTAGCTGAGTTCTTGCACAAATCTTAAAATATAACGTTGATAAACGGAAACATCGGCACATATAGATATGTAGATCTTGAAAGTCGAGTTGTTCAAAACTTGAAAATGGCGTTGGTAACTGGACCAATTGTTGGTTGAGATGTTACAAAGGAAATATATACTGAAGCTTTTCGCCAGACACTAATCATAGCAGAACCGTTTGGAAAATGATCTATAGGAAATAGTACAGCTAATAAAATGAGTCAGATCAACGTAGGCCGATAAGGCAATCACTGATTGGCAAGTCCTTAAGCCAATCAGGAAATGTCACAGACCTACTGAAGGATGTTTAGACTGTATAGGAATTCTTTTTGGCGGCAAAGGACAGGCAAAAGAGCACCTGAAGTTAATACGTACAATTAAAGGACAACAAGGGATCGGTTGGTCCATCTAAGCCGTAAACTATAACAAACTCTGAAATAAATAAACGTAAGACATTCAAAACCAGCCCTTCGCATTCATATATCTATTAAACGTTCCCTTATACCCTTAAATTAACTGCATCTACCACATCTGAAGGCATTCCATTTCAAAGGCTGTCTTAGCTGCAAACGACTCCTACCCTGCCAAAAATTTTATTCGTGTCTCCTATTTTTACCATTTTCACTGTTAAATATGACAAAAGATAATGCATCAACATTATCAATTCCCTTTAAAATCTTAAACACCTCATTCGGATCCTTTCTAGCTCTTCGTTTTTCAAGAGAAAACAAGTTCAGGGATCTTAACCTATCCTAGTATGACAACCTTTCCATTCCAGTTATTATCTCAGTATCCATCGCCTGATTGATTTCCAACAATTCAATGTCCTCTTTTACGCAAGGAGCCCAAGACTAAACATGTATAATGTGGTCTAATCAGGTGACGTGACCGAAGATCCGTCCCATTGCTGCAAACGCTAAAACTTTACACACTTTACGTCTGTTATAGGAGTCAAATAAAAAGGTCAAGAGTGGCGGTGGAGACTGTTGGCTAGCTGCCTTTTATTTACTCTTATCAGCACAAAATTAGGGACGGCTATCGCAGATAACCCTTGCGTGACTCTGCATGAACCTCTGATACAAAAAAAAACAAAAACATGAAGGTTATGATACAGTTCGAGGTGTGTTCACTTATACCCTAAGAATAAAGTTTGTTTTATTCTAAAGAACATTATCAAATGGTGTTCATATCTTACATATCACATTGAGGTATGCCAAAGTTAGAAGCAAGTCTAATTATGAAAGAGAAAATACGTTGAAATTTCACAGTTTTAAAAAGAAAAATAGATATATGTTTTGGCTTGATGTATGGTAGTCTTCCTAAGAGATTTTCTTATTTAACTACTTCTACTTGATTGAATTTGGGTATTGAATTTGATTACGAGAAACACACGTTTTAGAGAATATACAGTTTGGAGACGTCTTGAATGGGTAGTTAAGAAACTTTTGTCATCATCAGGTGCAAAAGCTTGTCGAAACATTGTACATTTGTAATAAAGTTTCTTTCACTAACTATTCAAGTCGTCTCTAAACTTTAGAGATATTAAATGTTCTGCCTAAACCCAGGAGATGAAATTAGGTTAGTAAACACCATATGACCAAACAACAATAGTGGCGCTACACATGATCTCTCCTCACTGAAAATGTGAACAGTGTTTTCTAAGGCAAAACTGAGAGTTATGTTCACCTCAGTAATTATTGAAATTAAAATATGCTAAGGAAAATTAGCTAAGCCTATCAGTTTAAGCCTATGCTCTCTCCTACACCACCCAGACCAAAAATAATAATGGTATCTTTGACAAACAATAATGTAATAATTTTGATTAATAAATGCGTTCATAGGGTACAAAGAGCTTTCTTATCAAATTTCTACAAAGGTAATATGGCTAAAAGGATAAAATGATAAAGGTTTTATTTGAAAGACTTACGCTATATAAATGTTTGATCATAGGAATTTTCAATAATTTTAGTTATTCAAATATTTATTCTCCATTTTTTTTCAAAACTCTAATAAAACTTTGCTTTCAGAGATTAAAAAAATCTTGATGCTTCTGTCTAACATGCAGATTTACCGGGTACTTTGGTGCTTTTAACATCAAACCAACCGTTTCGGTCTTGGGCTTTATTACAGTTAATTTATTTTATCATATTTTTCTTTCTTGAAATAACTTCATGGCTTTTGACCATCCAATTTAAATTCTCTTCTAGCACTCTACTTGACTGTCTATTGTCATTTGGAGAAAATGAGCCCTTTGTTAAGTGCCTGAAGATTTAATTGAAAAGATATAAGTTAAGCAAAGTCATTCTTTATTACTAAGGGACTCGTTAACTTTTAAAATTTAAGTTTGACTACATTCATTTTGAGTTCTGAAAATTCATTAACTTGCATGCATTCTCTTTTCTTTTCTGTCTTCTCGTCAGTTGTTTCCACTACAGTAATTGGGACTACTATTTTATCTCGTTTTGATTCTTAATTTGGGATAACTATGTAGATGTAAGTGTAACGTCAACAGATGGAATCGGTAAGTACTTATAACTTAATAGTCACACAGCGATAACCAGTCATTTAGTTATTATTGGTAGACGTTTTAGAACTCTACCAATCTCTTTCCAGAAATTGCCAAAACTCTAGAGTTATTTTTCATCTCCAAATCGAATGGTAAAAGGGCCATGATATTTTCCGAACGTCCATATAAGGGTGTCTACTCATTTTCCTTGGGTACCATGTGGACAGTTTCGTCACTTTCTGGGAGCAAATAAGATTTATAAGAAATTGTCAAAATCAGATTTTAATTTAAAACGTTTGTTAAAATTTAATGTATGTTTTTTGTTTATTTTTTTTTCGCGCAAAGGGGCTATCTGCGCTAGCCGTCCCTAATTTAGCAGTGTAAGACTAGAGGGAAGGCAGCTAGTCATCACCATCCACCGCCAAAAACCTAGTTAATATAAATGCTAATATAACTTTGAATGAAGGTTAAGATTTTAAATACAATCACGTTTTACAACTCCCACGGGATGATCGTACTAACAGGTAGTTTTGTTACTGTGAGAATTTTATTTTGGACTTCATCATTTGATGCCGTCTCATGTAACTCCTGATAATAGTTAAGCAGAGTTTGGACCTTATAAAGATTATCTATTGGAAGAAACCATAGAATTGTAGTTACTAAGATAAAGTCTACTTGTATTTTATGTCGGGATTGTTTTTGTTTCGGCATTAATATTTAAAGTAACTGGTTTGTGGATATGGAAATATTAATTTTATCGGGTTTCGTCTTATCTTCTACGTTTTTGATAGTATTGTTGTAGACATCAATAATGTGTCTGAAACTCTACTGAACTGCTGGGGAGTTGGATTATATAAAGGTATTCCTTCAGAACTTGTTTCCTATTTTATTTTCGAATTTGTTGATGTGCACCGGAAAACACTGAAACAAGAACAATTTTAGTGTTTGAAAGAATCAGATCCGACTAATTTTTTTTTCTGGATCTGGCTTTCTTTCTCTAGACAAATTTGATTCTCCATACAGCAAAAGATTAAACTTCAAATGAGGATTTTTCAACGTGGTAGGTCTTCAGAGGATCTCAACTTGTCAGTCGCTATGCGATTTTGCTTATTCAAGTGGAAATCTCTGATACAGAGAAGATTAAAGTGAAAAAGATTTTATTATGCCCTGGTGATTTCTAAGATTAATTTTTCAGATTTTAAGGCTCTAAAAATAAGGATCTAATCACATTCTAGTCAGTGTTTACTTTTTTGTTGGATCTCTCAGGATCCACTATCCGTAAACTGGTTTTGATTATTTTTTTATCTAAAGGCGGAAACACTGTAATTAACTTTAATACTGCCTTGGTTGCATTGCGAATTGACATTTGGCTGAATTATTCATCTATATTATCCCCTTCAACTCCATCCAATTTAGGAGACTCAATAACGTTTAAACTGTTATCTTCCAAAACATAAAATCTGCCCACACCTGTCATCATGGATCCGGTACTTTGCTTTTCTAGAATTCAGCACGGATTTTAGGGTGTGATAAACTAATCATGTAGAAATGTTTCGTTTGCAGTAAGAACATTTTAATTAAAATTTAATTCTATTAATTTTTCCATTGCGTTAGTAGATACTACTTAGAGGAATATTATTTTTGATTGGACTGTATGTGTATATTCATTTGTATTTTGTCCAGTTTGAAATTCCTCACGCTGCTACTAGCTTAACGATTTGAACTTTCTGTTATATTTTATAACTCTCTAACGCAAGCAGTTTCCAGTAAGTGTTGAGGTTAACCTAATACAGTGGTTTTACAGCTTTGTATGTACCATTTGACTAAGCTAAAACTTTTTATGTATACAAAATACTTACATTTCAAAACTACTTAGAATAATTAATGGCATTTTCAAATAAGTTACTGCTACATTAGAAACTTACACATATTATGTCAGTAGCATTCTATGTTCCAATACCGACTTCCTCACGTACCACAGATTGGAAATAACGGGAGTAATTTATATCATGTGTCACTTGTAATGAGATATTTGTATAATTTGTTGTGTTATCTCCTATGTAGCTGTTTGATTTTTTTCAGGTGTTTTTTTTCCTCAGATTACTGTAAATGTTTTTAAACTGTCAGTGCTACAGTGAGCGTATTAAATTTCAAGTCATATAAACATATAAATTGTGTCGAAACACGCGTTTGTATTATTTCAATGTAAAATGCCAAGGCGCGATTTGTTATTAATCCTGTAGAAATACAAGTTTTTGAAATTTAGCATTATGTATTTATTCGCGATTGGTCAATAAATCCCTTTTCTAATTATTTATTTTATACTTTCCATCTTTAATTAGAATACTTCTTATTTCGAACATCTGTAGGCCTAACATTATAAAGTGGTTAGTTAATGACAAAATGTTTAAGGCATTTGTTGCTATTTCAATGTTTTTGTAGCAAGCAGTTCATTCATTGTTTACTAAAGACAGAGAGTCTACTTGGTAGGATGGACCCAGGATCTTCATTTCAATACATGCTTGTACTCGATTTCATTTGATCCTTAATAACAATTTTCTGTCAAACTCAAATTCTAACAAATAGTTTTCAAGATGGTATTGTTCTAATATATACACCTATTAGCTTACCATTATTGCAAGAATGGAAAGGAGATATACCTGAACGATGTCTCGTGTTTAATATGATAAAAAAATTTTCACTTTGTATCTTCTGCGTACTTGAAATAACTGAAGGGTGTTCTCCATAAAAATACTGACCATATTCCCATATAGTAATGCTATATGACTCTTTAGAGAGCCATAGAAAGATAGAACACGTTATATTAGTCACATGCCATGGAACACTTTTACTGTATGAACACATATATGATACGTATTGAGTTTAATGCACATCATAAACCGGTTATAAGTGTAATTCCCGTATGAATTTCGTAGAGCAGCAAACCTCTTAGTATTCCATTTAGAGTAATGTATTCCTACATTTAGTATAGTTGTATAAAATTTAATGCCAAAAATACTGTGGTTAAATTATTATTTTATTAAGGAAAGGGAGTGGAAATACATACTTACAAACATTCAGGATGTTGCTGTGGAAGTTATGGTCGCTTGTAAACTTGATATTAGAACTTTATTTTTGCTCGATCTTATGGAAATTGCGAACCGGTGTTTGTCCGAGCGTTCATCTGTCTCCCGTTTGAAAAGCTGCGCACTCTGGCAAAGCTCAACATTCACTTTTAAAATGACGGAAGAAGAGGCACGAATAATGTTGATGCCAAATTTTATTTCACAAGCAGGATATTTTACATTAAATTGTTAGGAATTAATCACACTATCATTCGCATTTCAAAATGTGACGTAACTCCAAGAATAACAATATTGATTTATCGTATGTTATTATTGAGTGGCTCTTAGCATGACTGAACTGCCCAACAATTACTTTTCGTGGTGGGTGGTATAAGTAGCTTTTTAAAGTCCATGAAATAATTTAAATTTATAGATTAGCTTAAACTTTTCCCGTAACTGGGGACAGGTACGTTTGCTTGTACCATATATTTATGCGCATAATTGACCATATTGTATCCAAGATCAAGTGCTGTTTCTTTAGAGAGTTTTATACTCTGAGTGTGCCTCAGACCAGAAAGCTTAATCTCAGCTTGACAATTATTTGATTAATATTGTACATTTACTGCAATCTACTAATAAAAAAAAATTATACCCCCGTATCCACTATGTCAGCTAAGAGCTATTGAAAGGTTTTACTCCACGTCTTTCATTTTCAGTTTTTTAAGGTCACCCCAGTGTAAAGTTTAACTTTCGAAATATTATTATGGTTAGTTAGTTTAAAATAGATTTAACACGGCCAGGTGGTGAAGGCGCTTGACTCGCAATCTGCAGGTTCGAATCCAGTTACACCAACCATGTTCGTCCTTTCAGTCGTGCGGTCATTATAATGTTGCGATCAATCCCACTATTCGTTTGTAAAAAAGAGTAGCCCAAGATGTAGCGGTGGGTGTTGTTGACTAAGCTGCCTTCTCTCTTGTCTATCATTGCTAAATTAGGGACGGCTAGTACAAATAGCCCTCGTGTAGTTGTGCGTGAAATTCAAAGCAAACAGACAGTTAGTATAAATATCTTAGTTCAACGAATTTAAAGTATAGAGATAGAAAATCTTAGCTTTCCTCTAGCATGTACCAAATTTTGACCTCCTCCCCGTGAAATTTCCCTGACCACCCCAATTTCAATACTGCCACCCGTTAGTAGTCCTATAATGATATGTTGACCAATACTTGCACCATTTTCTATAGGTCTTCTTCATTATTGGCTCTCTGACTAAATTCCTCACTTTTAATGGTTAGTCAGAAAGGTGTCATTTACCATTGTTTTCAAGTTATTCACTGTTAAGGAAATATATGCTTTTTTTACTAATTTGTAGTGGAATCAATGAAATGTTATTTACATGCTTTTGAAGTGGTAAAATTCGTTTTGAGCTAGGTGATGCTATAGGTCACCTTCCTTAGTTTGTGGGTGCATATAGTTACCTGGTGAATCTAATGCTGGGGAAAGCTTAAAATAACTTATCATTAACGAGCTGAAAGGTAAGTATACATGTTTCAATACTAAACCATGGCCAATTGTATATTCAGGAAATTAGATTAAATTTGGCATAACTATACTCTTTGCGATTATTGTTTTATTTAAACTAATATTTTTGGTGCCTCCAGTTGAACACTAATTATTTTCACTTGGTGCTGGTCATTCAAGCACTTGAACTCTATGTTTGTAAGTGATAGATGACAAAGGTTCCTAATCTTGACTTTACAGATGCTGTAACAGTTTGGTAGATTTCTATGACTGGTGCCATTTTACAGCTTTGGATATGCGCAACTTAATCGTTAGAGATATAGTTATAGTTAGAGATATCAAGGAAAATATATTCAAAAATATTTGCCTGTTTGTTAACATATTTATTATGCTGTTATTTTGATTCAGTTGTCTTCGTAGTACAGACTATTAAGTCCCCCGAGCCAGTAAAAGACTAAATTACCTGCATCTTTTAAAACAGTGGGATATATATGTGTAATCAGGTTTACATGATAAGAGAGTAAAGCTGTGTTAAATATAGAAATAGTTATTGGAAGTTAATTTGGTGCAGGTTTCTTAGTATTTGCTTCTTTTTCTTCACAGTGAAGCATCGTCACTACCTTTGAATTAGTCTTTTGTTCAGCTTTCAAGTTTTTGTTCGCACGTGAATTATAAATATGTTTTTGTACGTGAGTTCCAGTCAGGCTCCCTGGAAGTATCGTATCTCTTAATTTTTGTCATTACAAGCTACTCAATCACATCACCTTCAAAAAGCCTCTGGAATTGGATGTTTCTAGCCATCCAAGTAAATTACCTATTTGAGTTCTGGTTCATGTCACGTGTTTTTACGTTCAAAAATGCGACAATGTTTGATAAATTTAAATGCAACAAGAAATCATTCCTTCACACGCAGGTTTGAGGTAACGAAAGGAAAACTTTCCATACACGAAACGATTTCCTCTGACTCTTCTTTGGTCTGTACGCAGCGAATTAGCATTAGAATTCAGCCTTCAAACTCGTAATAGAGATAAAACCTTCCATGATCGTGTGCTATTCTTTTTTACAAACTTTTTTCTAGCGTGTCGAGTTTTCCCGGAAAATTTAATTTTACTTTTCAATTAGCCAAGAGGAGTTTTTAATGAAGACTTTTTGTGTAGTGTACTTATAAAAGTTTTAATGCTGATTAATTTAGAGTAGATGAATAAGCTCAGAAAGTAAACATGAATATTTGGCGAAAATATATGTAAAGATTTAATATAGGTGAATTTCATTGCATAACTCACGTTGCATTTCAAAGTAATTAGCTGAAATTTGAAGTAGTGAATCGAATGAAGTATTGGACTTCGTACTTAATTTTTGTAAATTAAGCAGCTTGTCTGTTGAATAACTCAGAAGAATAAATTATTAGTGACAATGTTATTTATTCTTCAAATCTTTTATAAACATGGGTTCACTGTGGTGGTTAAAAGACAACTTAAAACACCATATATTTAAAAATAGCTACAATAATTACGTTTAGTTGGCAAGGGTCACAAAACGAGGTTTGAAATGGTAAAGTCGATTATCTTCAGAAATCTGGTCGACCTCACCAACTTAGTTAATTGTACCGAAAGGAAAAATTAAGGAAATGATACAGCTGGTTACAAACTACAAAAATGTTCGGATGGAAATATATTAATCTTGATTTTCTAAGTAATATCGTTTGTTTTTGAATTTTCGCGCAAAGCTACACGAGGGCTATATAGAATATTGTATTGGCTCGCCGTAAACCTTAATAACTGCAAATAATAAATATTGCAATAATTTGTATTTTCAAAACGACAAAGATGTTTCTTGGACGTACCGTATATAAAAATACTAATGATAATAGTATGTTGGCAGAGTAAAATAAAAGTCTGATGGAAAATGGAAGAAAAAAATAAAATAAAGTCAGGAGAATGTTGAAGCTGGTTTTCAAATTATGGCCTGTGGCACCCAGTGCCTCATTAAGAAAATGTATTCTAAACATTTCGTTATGAAATAATAGTTGCTGCTATCCAGATATTTTTATACAAAATTTCTGTATTAACAATTGATCTGAAATGTTGAGTCTATAAATTTCCGGCCCGGCATGGCCAGGTGGTTAAGGCACTCGACTCGCAATCTGCGGGTCGCGGGTTCGAATCCCCGTCACACCAAACATGCTCGCCCCTTTTAGAAGTGGGGGCGTTATAATGTGACGATCAATCCCACTATTCGTTGGTAAAAGAGTAACCTAAGAGTTGGTGGTGGGTGGTGATGACTAGCTGCCTTTCCTCTAGTCTTACACTGCTAAATTAGGGACGGCTAACGTGTAGCTTTGCGCGATATTCAAAAACAAACAAACTATAAATTTTATACATTCTTATATTGTCTTGTTTAAGTAGCTATCAATATTATATCAACTGGGTTTGCTTATAACTGGAGCTTAATCCCAACTTTAATAAATGGATGATTTTCAAGTTTCAGCAGACTTTTTGGAACATAGTCAGTTTGACTGAATGCAAACTCTTATTTTTGATTCATGATTACAATCAAGAGTTGAATTTTCACTATTAGGTTCAGGCCTCTTTGGTTTTGTATTTATCATCATCCGAAATTTCATCTTCACCATCTGCCTTATCGTGATCCAGCCAAGAATGAAAGAGATAAACATTCGCGGACAAATGCAACATAATCCCAACATGGCCAATTTGATTCCATAAAAATCGTGAAAAAACAAAATAATCAAAAACTATCAATATCACTGTTTTGTACCTGCAAGAAGGTATCTTCTTACCAAATCCAATGTAGGTTGGTTGACATACACATTAATAGTTCACAAACCCCCAAATTATGCTTTCCTCGCCAAAAATTTGATCAAAATATAAAAATTTCCAAATTATCTATATCTCTGCGTGGGGCCCGCAAAGAATAACTTTGTATTAAATCCCACTTAAATTGGTCAAAATAGGCTAGGAAATAGACCAAAATCCCTAAAAATATGCTTTATGTGATATTTTGACCTCCCAAAATGACCAAAAATGGGTATATCTCACATGTTTGTATGTATCTATTTAAGACCTGTAAAAATATATGTTTGTACCAAATTCCATGTAAATTGCCAAAACTAAGGCGGAGTAATTGTTAAAAGTCCAGCAATTATGTTTTCTGTAGCATTTTGACTCCCCTATAATAACAAAATATTAGCAAGTCCAACAGTTTTTTTCTGTCAACGTGTGTTGTCTGTAAAAAAAAAAAATAATTTTTGTACCAAATTGCATGTAAGTTGGTAGAAACAAGGCCAAGTAACTGAACAAAACCGCTAAAATGATGGAGTTATTTAACCTTTTGACCTCCCCCCTAAAATTAACATAAATGGCCATACCCCATATTTTTGTATTTCAATGTGTTGGGCGCATAAAAGTACACATTTGTGCCATTTTAATTTGGATTGCTGTAAATATGACCGCACAGGAGCCCCAAATATACATTTTTTGGGTTGTTTTACCTTTAACCCCATAAAATCCTTAAAAAGGCCCATAAAGAGAAATGCAAAAGTCGTCTGGGTATATTGAACAATGGTATAACCTTACCAAGTTTCAAGTCAATGAAGGAATGGCGGCCGAGTGAAAAGTGTTTAGAAAAAGAAGAAACAATAGAAAAACAGCATGACTCTCTGCGGAGACATAACTAGACAGAGCCTTAGCGACATACAACCTTAATTTGTATTAATATACAACATATATGTGCAACAGGGCTACTGTAGCTTATAATAGCGCTGAAAAAATTATGAATAATAGAGTTAGGACTAGTCTGGCCTGATCCAAATAGCTGGCATATGGCTGGATGATCCTACTTACATCCAATCTCATCCATGGAACTGATATTTCCTCACTCTCTTCCTTATAAATATATAGCTTTTCCTGTCATTTAGTAGCCTTTTCTAGCTGGTGAGATAGAAACCTGTGCATATTTGCCATTATTACATGCAAACATTCAAAATATTCTTGCAGACACTGGAGTTTTTATCTTTCAATAGAGGGCCATGTGTAATGTCAAAAAAAACATAAATTTTTAGCTAAACATGAACAAGTCTAGAGAACTGTCTGTGGACTGTTATTTGGTAGCCCATTAAGGCATTATTAAATAAGGGAACTAGTCATATGATCAATCAAATCAGGGTTAACAGATTATCACAACATGCACTTGCCAGTTTGTACAGACCTTTCGACAAAAACAATCAGACGGCTAATGCAGGTATGTCTTGTGTTGCTTTGGCGAATATCCGAAAAAAAAACAAACGAAAAATCATATAACTAAACTTCATCATCAACACATATATTGTGATGATTGACGTTTCTAAATCGTTTTTTACTGTGCTTTAAGACGTTCGTTGGAGATTGAAACAAAATGACTGAAGCTATGGATTTTTTATTTAAAAAAACAACAACATCAGCTGTTAATTGAGTTCTTTATTGGCCTTCTGTTATTAAATGCATAATTATATCTGACAGTTACCATTTCGGACTTTAATCCCTAGTTTAAAAGTCAGATATGAGGATGGGCTATAATATCGTAAGAACAAGACTGGTTATACCATTACTATTTGATGTTTGTAGTTATATTGGTATGTACAATCTGGTAACGGCTAATCTGCCGGTACTCCGATAGGTTAGTGGTAAGTTTGTGGGTTCGATTCCCTACAGTGGGCAGGTAGCCCATTGTATAGCTTTGCAGCAAGAAAGCATCAACAACATCTACTATGTATTAGGATATAAATAGTGCAGCTGTCTACCATAATGAAGATGTTGTGTTGTTTTTTTAATCAGACCTCAGGTGCTCGACGAGTAAATTCAGTTTGCTTAGCCCTTGAGGAAACATGGGCAACTCTTGGCACAGTGTACACGTGCAGTGGAACTTACATAAGACCGCCATGGTTTTCAGTAGGCAATAAAAAAAACAACAACTTTGCAACAAACGTGAGCGTGTCGCATAGAGAGAGAGAATCGTCCTACGAAACAACATTATTCTAGAGAATCGTCCTACGAAACAACATTATTCTAGAGAATCGTCCTACGAAACAACATTATTCTAGAGAATCGTCCTACGAAACAACATTATTCTAGAGAATCGTCCTACGAAACAACATTATTCTAGAGAATCGTCCTACGAAACAATATTATTCTAGAGAATCGTCCTACGAAACAATATTATTCTACAGAATCTACCTACGAAATAACATTATTCTAGAGAATCGACCTACGAAATAACATTATTCTAGAGAATCGTCCTACGAAACAACATTATTCTAGAGAATCGTCCTACGAAACAATATTATTCTAGAGAATCGTCCTACGAAACAACATTATTCTAGAGAATCGTCCTACGAAACAACATTATTCTAGAGAATCGTTCTACGAAGCAACATTATTGTAGGAAAATGACACAGATGCTCACGGTCACAAATAAATGGACTTCAGCTAAAACTCCGAGCGAAATACAAATACGGATGCATGTTTGTTAAACCAGCAGAAGATTAGTTCACGTAAAAG
>NW_013665784.1:105744-126015 GCF_000517525.1 Limulus polyphemus | reverse complement strand
ATCGACCTACGAAATAACATTATTCGTAGAGAATCGTACCTACGAAACTAACATTATTCTAGAGTAATCGACCTACGAAACAACATTATTCTAGAGAATCGTCCTACGAAACAACATTATTCTAGAGAATCGTCCTACGAAACAATATTATTCTAGAGAATCGTCCTACGAAACAACATTATTCTAGAGAATCGTCCTACGAAACAACATTATTCTAGAGAATCGTTCTACGAAGCAACATTATTCTAGAGAATCGTCCTACGAAACAATATTATTTTAGAGAATCGTTCTACGAAGCAACATTATTGTAGGAAAATGACACAGATGCTCACGGTCACAAATAAATGGACTTCAGCTAAAACTCCGAGCGAAAATAACAAAATACGGATGCATGTTTTGTTAAAACCAGCAGAAGATTAGTTCACGTAAAAAGAATAGAAGCACCCTTATGTTTACCTTGAAGATGTTTTTGAACATGAAACAGGTTTAAATAAAGAGAAAAATGTATAGGATATCATTCAACACTAATTACAGGTTAATTAATTGAAACATTCCATTTCTTCAATCTGTTAGTAGCCATATGAGTTAAAGTCAAAACTGCACTTGGCTGAGAAGCTTCGGCAAACGAATGTATTTCTTGGTCAAGTTCAATAAAGCTGTTAATGTATTATTCATAAAAGTTGCCGTTTTCAGATCAGGGGTGTTGTGGAAGAGTTATTGCTGTAACTCACCCAAGAAATAACACTGAAAAAAGGGATAAAAAGCTTACAAATAAAAGAGAATGATCCATAACTTTAGTTAGATTTCGAATATTTAGCCCTTTTGAGTAAAAATATACTAACAATGGTTAGAGCTGTTAACGGAATTAAACAGATAATGGTGAAATAATTTAGTTTTATCGTACGATAGCTTACAATATCTTGTTACTGAACTTAAATAGATTTTCATTTTTGTTCGAGGCTTTTAATAGACGAACGTGGATAGCATATAAGGCTGCAAACCGAAAGATCCAAGGTTAACGAAGTTATAGATGTGACAGTTAATTCAGTTATTTGCTTCAAAGATACGACTTAAGCCTTATGAGAGAGGCTTTAGTTGGCTTTTGTGGGACAGGTGCTCCTGACTACCTTCCCTATGTTCAATATTTTCAAGTTAGAAACGGCTGTAACCCGAATCCTAGGAGTCTTAGACATGGCTGCTTATCCTATATGCTCATAAGATGCCATTCAGATTAAAACTTCCAATTCTCAGGCTTTGAATATTTATCGGTGACAATTTATAGTCTCAGGCGTAATTAAATTATCCATCAAAATATAACTAACAGAAATATAAATGACATAATCTGTACTAGGTATGATGTCATGTGGCGAAAACGGAAACAGGGAAAGAATAAATAACTAATGGTTTATCAAGTATATACTGCTCCCAAACTGTCAGTCAATGTTACAATGGTGTAAACATATTTTTATTGACATTTTCTTTACTTGATAATCATTATGAAAATGAATAAAGTCTAAATATCAGGACTATCAGTTTCAGATCCTGCGAAATGAAAAAAAAAAAAAAGAGAGAAAGAATAATGATAAATAAAATCTTACAAAATGGTTGTTGGTTTCTTAGTGCAAAGCTACACACTGGGCTATCTGCACTCGGCTCACCGAGGGGACTCGAACCTTAGAGTTTAGTGTTGCAAGTTCATAAATTTATTTCTGATTAACCGGGGACTACAGAATGGTATAAATTGATATAAATAAAGGCGATGTTACTATTGGCGTAAACTGTTTCATATGAATTCGACAACTCACGCGTAATCAGTTAAATAAATATAGCAGATGCATTTTTTTAAATGTAGAACGACGTTGTTTGATTTTACATACTTTTCTTCACGAGCTCAACAAATTACGGTATCGAACTCTCATTTGTATTTATAAAGATGTTTCGTCATAACGGTATAGATTTTAAAATTTTAGAGAACAGGTATGCAGTTTTAAATGATGTCTAATGTATAGAGGTTAAATTTATTTTTCCTTCTTCATTAGCCGTGCCAACTGTGATGACCATGCTGCAATTTCCATTGTGCTACGTTTCTTCAAAATATGTCAAAATTAATTATGAACCACACAATATGGCAAACATTTCACAGGTCCTCCATTTTAAGTGGCTTAGGTTTACAAAACACGTTTAAATGGATTTAAAACACAAAAGCCTGTAAAAAGTTGTTTTTTTTTGCGAAGGTGGACAATTTTATGTTCGAATGGGATTGTCGTGATTCCAGTCTTGTCGGCCATTTTTCTCCTTAACACATCCGTTCATTCTGAGATGTGAATGAGAGCTTGAAAGTCTTTGTTAACTTCAAACCTTCGTTTATTCTTTTTGTAACGGTACCAGGAGATAAACCAAACTTCACCAAAATGGATTTTTTTTTTTAGGTTAGAAGGTTCCTTTTCGTAACCAAAGCTTTCCCTTCAAGGTCGAAGACGTTCTTCCTCATAGAAATGATATGTGGTTTTGGAGCTCGTCGTGACATTACATTGTCAAATAGTCGGGTATTCTCCGTGACCCAAATATAAAAATGTTAAGTACGACGTCACGACTAGCATCTGTATTGGCACATACAAAGTGTACGTATAAATTGCGGTTAACCATTTGTATAGTAATATAGCCATTAGAAAAGAATAAGAATAACCAAATGAAGATATTTTATTTGAAAACTGTCATTTGTATTTTTTTTTGTCTTTAACTTGCTTGTTTGTACGTAATTAAACACAAAGCTACACAATGGGATATCTGTGCTCTGCCCACCAAGGGTATCGAAACCCGGTTTATAGGGTTGTAAGACATACCGCTGTGCCACTGGGGGGGGCTTTAATTTCAAACCCTAAATTTGATATTTTCACACTGACTTTATATGTATATGAATATATAAAAACTTGTATATTTTGTTATAATGGCCTTATTATCAGTTTCTGTTGAGATTGCCTGAGAACCGTATCATCATGATGAAAGATTAAGCCGTCAATGACAATAAATTATCTATAGATTTAGAATTAGTCAGTTTCTATATAAAAACACAAGTAATGAAGTGTGTTCATTTTTTTTAAGTATAAAGTTTAATATGGTAGACCTAAAGGCTTCGTATTCGTAGAGTGATATGTGAAGACTAAAGAAATGTGAAATTAACGGGCGAGAGCTTCTAATTATAAGTTTCTAACGTCATTAGATTGTTGATTTTATTAATGTTCACGTAAAATGAGATCTCAACGCGATCATTAAATACCCAAATAAACATAAAAACAACTACTAACGGTGTCGAAACGCGGAGTTTGAATACGATTTGTGAAAATGACAAAACACGAAGCTTCTCAATAATATTTTAGGCAATTAATGCTTCTGTTAGAATGATTGAAAATCGCATAGAAGCTTAATGTTTTTTAAAAGTTGTTTTGGTAAAATTTCAACTTTGTAGTATATTCTACCTGAAGAAGTTTCAGCACAAGTTTGAGGCACTTTTCTAATTCTTCCATTATTCGTTGGTTTGTAGTATTGTATTTTTCATTTTATATTTAATTAAACTTTTCTTTCGTACGTCACAAACATTCTTCTATCTAACATAAAAAGTGTTAACGTCTAAAAGAGGTGTGTTAATGAATGTTTATTAAATTCTAAAGGTTAAGCATATTTTTATTCCTAAAAAAAAGTCTAAAACATTTTTCGCCCTGTTAGAAAAAACAACAAATCTGTAGAAACTTATTACATCTCTTGACACTATTTTATTTTCTTCTTTAAGAGCTATTCTGACTTCGTACAGAAGAAATGCTGTATCGTCAACACAAAACATTCCATGAGCTCCCCGCGATATTATGAAATTCCAAACATTTTTTTCATAACTACCATGACCAAATATTTATTTCCTAAACACGTACAAAATTTCGTGATCTAAATTGGATGCTACGTTCTGTAATGAGATGAAATATTTTCTCAGAGTAAAGTATTAATATACAGTACTGATCGGTAGCAGAACATTAGGTAGCTGTAACAAACGGTGCTATTTCTGAATGCCTGAAAATCAGAAGACAGTTTTCAGATAACATAATGGTTTGTATTTTCGAATAAGAGTATTTTCCTGAAATTCTTGTTCCCGATGTTGTTGCTATTTTAAGTACATCGGTCATGTTTCTTTACTTTTTTTTTCCTACACTTAAGTCAACCTGAAGAGTCTTGTATAACAATTTTATTTGCATCACAAAGTTAAAAAAGTGTTTTTATGAAATGTAAAATTAAGCTTAATAAAATTTTCGCCATTTACTATCAGGATAAATGGACATTGTAAAACGTCCACTCTGTACTTTGATACAGTGGCATGTTCTGTACACATGCCAGCCACACTGTAGACAGAATGGATGGAAATTCTACAACGTCAACTCTTTAGTTTGATTGAGTGGCATGTTTTGTATACACTTTGGCCACAGTGTAGCTTTTATATTGTGTTTCTTCTTCCAAAATTAGAAATCAAGTTCTATGTTCATACCTTATTTCTATATAAAAAAACCCTAAATAAACTGATTGTCAATTACTTCCTTAATTTAATTTTCCTAATTAATTATTTCTCGCTGTCAAAGCAATATAGTAATTTTATATTCTTAATCGACTAATGACTGAGTGTCCTTTTACTTGATATTATCCTCTCATCCATCTGTCTTGAGTATATTCTATTATCCTCTCATCCAGCTGTCTTGAGTATATTATATCATCCTCTCATCCAGCTGTCTTGAGTATATTCTATTATCTTCTCATCCAGCTGTCTTGAGTATATTCTATTATCCTCTCATCCATCTGTCTTGAGTATCTTCTATTATCTTCTCATCCAGCTGTCTTGAGTATATTCTATTATCCTCTCATCCATCTGTCTCGAGTATCTTCTATTATCCTCTCATCCAGCTGTCTCGAGTATATTCTATTATCCTCTCTTCCAGCTGTCTCGAGTATATTCTATTATCCTCTCTTCCAGCTGTCTCGAGTATATTCTATTATCCTCTCATCCATCTGTCTTGAGTATCTTCATATCATAAATTCAAAAACAACAACAGAGTTGTGGGGATGAGGATGGGTTTGGCATAGCCTGGTCGTTAGAGCGCTTGAGGAGCAATCTGCGGGTCGCGGGATCGAAACCGAAACATGATCATCCTTTCAAGCGTATAGCCGTTACAGGGTGGCGGTCAATTACTATTTGCTGACAAAGGAATAGCCTAAGAGTTGGTGGTGGGTAGAGCCGGCCGGTTGCCTTCCCTCTGGTCGGCAGCTCAGAATTACAGACGGCGGGAGCTAGCCTTAATAACTTTGCCATAAACAAACAATCAGAGAGATGCGCAGCCAAGCGTAGAAGTTGTTGTAAGATTAATTAATTAACAGCTTTGTTTTCTTGTGCCCTTATATATTATGTAGTGTTTAGTTGTGATACTTGATAACCTAAATACCTGCCTACAAATAATATGGTATGTGTTTCAAAGCAGACATTAATGTTAACTACTATTATTCACAAAAATAAAAACACCGTATATTTTAAGGGTGATATATTTTTTAATGTACGTACTTTCCAGATATAGGCTAAATATAGTCCTGTCAGCTTTAGGCAGAGTGTGTGTTTCTGTGCACAGTATTTTTTTTATATATATATTAAACGTTTCTGAAACAATGCAACGTCCTTAACATGTTGATATTATCAAGTCACTGTAAAAGTACAACTGGTAACTAACTTAATAGACCGATTTACTTTCATTAGCTTTACACAAATATACAAGATTTAATCGAATATATACTAAGGAAATACAATGAACCGTGATGTATGGTTACGTTTCATTCACAGAACTGAGTACTGTCTGTTTAATGTCCATGTAACTACTTCGCAGGGTGTGGATGGATCTTCACCAAATTTGGTATAAAGGTTCATTGGGTCCATGTGAAGATACATACAAATTTGCAGTTTTGCGTTTTGCAGTTTTTATGGACGTTTTTGCGTTTTTTACAACTACCTCACCCCCTGTGGATGGATCTTCACCAAATTTGGTATAAAGGTTCATTGGGTCCATGGGAAGATACATACAAATTTTCAGTTTTGCGTTTTGCAGTTTTTATGGTCGTTTTTACGTTTTCTACCACTACTTCTCCCCCTGTTTATGGATCATCACCAAATTTGGCATGAAGGTTTGTTGAGTCTATGCGAAGATACATACAGATTTGCGGTTTCACATTTTGCGTTTTGCAGGTTTTATTGAAGTTTTTGCGTTTTTTACAATTATATGTATTCTTTTCATGTTCTAAGATAACTTCCGTCCAAGGGACGAGTACTCCAGCTAGTTTAGCAATAATACATTCTCGGCTTCACAATAAGAAATAACTGTATATCATATTTGAAGAAGGTACTAATTTTGTTCTTACATCAGTTATTAACTTTCTTGGCTTGGGGGGATCAGCGGTAAGTTTACGGACTTATAACCCTAAAATACGGGGTTTGATTCCCATAGTGAACACAACAGGTACCCCAGGGTGACTTTGCGCTAAAAAACAAACTCTTTGAAATTTAGAACATGGAAGTACTTGACTTCCAAGGCTCAAACCTCTGGATTACACAAGACAAGTATACTTTTTAGAGAAACAACAAATTATAAAAATAAAATAAACTACTATTCCTGAACTGTTTGTTGGTAAAATAATAGGCAAGTGATGTTGACTAGCTGCCTTCATGCTAGTTTTTCACTGCTAAATTTGGCACGGCTATCTGGAGAACAGATGGGCATCACCAGTTAAACAATCTGCCAGAGGATCACTAATGATGCATTAGCACCCACGATGCCCCGCCACCCAGCGGCACAGCGCTATGTCTGCGGCCTTACAACGCTAGAAACTGGGTTTCGATACCTGCCGTGGGCAGAGCACAGATAGCCCATTGTGTAGCTTTGTGCTTAATTACAAACAAAAACAAAACACGATGCCCCAACGGTTGTAACGGCCTTTGGACTCCAAAAAGAATGTTTGTATATGGATGTTTAGTTGTGTATATCTTGAAAATTTGATGTTTACTTTGAAGTTACTATTATCATTACAGATTTTTACACTTAGGTTATATATTTTTTTGCCTGGTTATGGATTTAGGACTAGCCTAAAACTCCTAAGTTTGTTGAACTTTGTGAGACATCACTGGGATTACGGCCGACAATATCAATAACAGTGGGGATACCCTGCTGATATATCAAAGCATTCTAATTTGTTTAGGTTTCAGTTTCTAATCTATTGATTATTTCTATCACTTTGTTATAAAGGTTGTTGATTTTGCTCGGAATATTCACACAAAGCCACACAGTGCTAACAGTTTTGAGTTGATACACTAGAGAAAAGGCACTCACCGCTTACTCTTAGGTAACTCTAATCGAATAGTGAGATTTGGTAGTCAATCTTATAACGCACCCACGGTTCTAAAATGACGGGCGTGATTTTGCGTTAATGGAGTGCGAGTCATGAATCCTCGAATTCACAGTTCAGCACACCTACTGCTATGTCACTATTGAACCTTGTTCTATAGATCATAAGTTGATAATAATTTACTATATTCTTTTACATAGCTTATTTTGGCATGCATCTATAAATATATGTCTAAAATATCAAATCTTGAGAATAAAAATCATGACTAGTTCTGACGACGTATGGTGCTGTATTATAATTTGTATTTCTCTAGTTATTATAGCTTAATGTATAGTTTCTTGCCAAACGAGTTAACTGGCGTATGGCTAGCATCAAGTTAATCTTAGATGAGGCCAGGAATGGCCTGGAGGTTAAAACACTCGACTCGCATTCTGATTGTTGCGGGTTCGAATCCCTTTCTCGAACATGGTCGCCCTTTCAGCGATGGAGACGTTATAATGTTATGATCAATCCTGCTATTCGTTAGTAAAGAGTAGCCCAAGAGTTGGCAGTTAGTGGTGTTGACTAGCTGCCTTTCTTCTAGTCTATCACTTCTAAATTAAGCATGACTAGCCCACGAATAGCCTTATGCTTGTCGTGATATTTAAAATATACATATAAATGATGTGTTGCTTCAAAAGCTAGATAACGAGTTTTCAACATAAAGTTTAGTTTAATAACAATGTTGAGTATAATAACGTTTCACATATATGGTATAAATGTTTGTGATAAAACTGTATCTATCTTGCTATAAGTTATAATGTTTCTGTACACCCAAAGTTAAGATACGGAGGACACGCTGTAGAACACATACGTTACCTCAAAGGAAATTAAATGTTCAGCTGGGTAATAGTGTTTGCCATAACACTAATGTTAAATTTATGAAGCACCTAATGTGTCCATTGCACTTAATTGTAGTTATCACACGTTTATTTGCTTAACAGCTTTGTTGACATCGATAGAAGCAATTATTTATGTTAACGAAGAGGAGAACCAAAAATCATATCTAGATTTAAGGTGGAAATAATTTCTTGCCACCCTCATCCTCTCGTAACGATGTATTCTGATTGCAACCGTAAGAATCATAAACATGTTGTGATTACTAATTCTAGACAACCGTAAGAATAATAAATATGTTGTGATTACTAATTCTAGACAACCGTAAGAATAATAAATATGTTGTGATTACTAATTCTAGATAACCGTAAGAATAATAAATATGTTGTGATTACTAATTCTAGATAACCGTAAGAATGATAAATATGTTGTGATTACTAATTCTAGACAACCGTAAGAAAGATAAACATGTTGTGATTACTAATTCTAGATAACCGTAAGAATAATAAACATGTTGTGATTACTAATTCTAGACAACCGCAAGAAAGATAAATTGGGGCACGATGGTGGATAAAACAAAATACACGGCCTACCTAACTAATGAATGAATATTTGCTGTGAAATTCTTATTAATCCTATTAGTGTAGCTACCAGTTTGGTCATCAGTTTTGATCTCATTCGTTTAAGTCGCACACACAATACTTTTTTTTTTTGGCTGCACCTTTTTTCACACCTAAGGTGTTTTTGATTAGATATCATGAATTTTTGTCAATACACGCCAACAAACCACAGCAAGTAAGAAAGTGACACTCGATAGTAACCAACATAAGCTTTAGGATCGCAACCCCATTATTCGGAACAGACCTATATTTTACAGAACCAACCAGATTCTTTAGACTATATGGTGGTGGTTTTTCTCTCTAAAACAGCATCAATAACTATCTTTATAGTAAAGCCATGGAAACTAGATTAACAGTTTCTTGTCACCACCCGCATACACTCGGTAAAGCCGTATCAAGCACCATTACTTACGCTAATTGTTTAAGCTGATATCACGTGACGCTAAACGTTCTTTAATTAGGAGAATGTCATAACATTTAGTAAATTTGTGCTTAAAAGTTGGTAATGAATAATGAAAAATAACCGTCCACCCTTATGATTCTTTTGAAAACTTGAGTTAGAAACTGCTAATCTAGTTTGTTTGGCTTAACTAATAGTTATGTATCTGCACGTGCTTTCACCCTATAGTTTTGCTGTTCTAAATCAGCCGTCTTTAATCCAAATAACAAAAAAACTAAAAACAGTCCACCTTTACTCTTAGGTGAAGCTGTAGTAATAAGTTTATACCGATAGCTCGTGTGACTTTTTTCGTAGGCATGCGCAAAAGTTTGGTCAAAATTGAACGATTTTTGTTGAATAGCTTTGCACATTTGGCGTATATATTTAGACCAAATTTGACACCTAATTGTAGGTTATAAAGATCTATCAGTGTACCAAATTTGAAAAAAAATCCATGAAAGTTAAATATGTTGTTTTATCAAATAAAGTTTCCATACTTTCGGTGCCAAGAAAAAAAATAGGAAAAAATTCAGTCAACATTGGAGACTTTATATTTCGTGTATTTCTTAACGGATTGCCTTGACATTTGGTATGTGATGTAAGGGTCCAGTAGCCAACATCTGCTGAAAATATATGATAATGTGGATTACCACAGTCCGAGGTACAGAAAGTGTAAAATTGCTAAACTATCACTCCTGTTTATTAACACACAATGTGTTCTGCAGGTTGTTTTGGCCGCACGACACACTACCGTGTGTCCTGATTTTGGAAAAACTACTGCTTGATACGTGTTTATTGGTGTTGGGTTGCATTCGCGAAAAGAAGGCACGGTTCAGTTATGAAAAATAAATGTGATTCGACATATCTGCTATCACGACAACAATATTTTCGTGTCATGATGTTAAATACTCTGCTATCACTCCAACCGCCATGTGATGTTGTACATTTTTAGGTGTTCAGCTATATTTTCCTGTTACACTCAGTACCTTGTGATATTTTAAATATTATAACATTTCTATAATGACAGTTTCCTATCCTTTTGTTCTTTTTTTATACCAATTACTTATGACTAGTTGATTTTTCACTGTAAATGAACAAATCATTTACCCACATTCACGTTATACTTCATACAACTACAACTACAACCAACTACAACCAACCCTGTAATCTAATCTATAGTATGATCAAATGTTTCTGAAACATTCATAAAATCATGATATGGTTTCAAAATTAGTCTTTGTATGAGCAAGAATTTTTGAACAGATACGCTAGAGATTAATATTCTAAAAGTATTTTATAGGACATTAGCTTGCCTGATAGAGATCACTAGGTTCATTTACTTACGAAAACGTAATGTATTTGTTTTTATTATTTTTCACTGATTTGATTTACACGGTAAATGAGTTTAGCACAAACTCTCCTCCCTCTATCTAGGGGGTAGGGTAGGGTAAAGCAGTGAAGAAGCGTAGGTAAGTTTCTACCCAAATCTTGGGAGAGCTGGACTTATCTAAGGTCAACTAAGTATGCTATTTGTTTACGTCACCGTTCACCCCTAGTTTGTCGTCATTACCTTTTTTTTTTTTTGGTTTTTCCTATTTTAAGATCAGCGACCAGAGTGTATTGTTTGATCTTCTTTCTGTTATGTAATCCATCAGTTTTCAGAATAACAACGTAAACAGAATGAAACATACAGCCTTCTAGTGTAGTACTTTTATGCCCAATGTCACACTAAGAATTTAAGGGTTGGATTAAAATAATAAAAATACCTTGTACCCGTCCCAATTTTTCTGAAGCTTCGGATATATTTTTAGTTGCCCTAATACAATCCAATGTTAAGGTTTTGCACTCAACTAATGTATATTGATTAATGAAAACAAACAATGACAAACGGTTTTGTCCATATTGATAGCAGTCACCTGAAAATCTAATGCTACAAAAAATAGTGGTCTCTCTTTTGCATCGGAACAGCCACTCAAATAAGTGTGATTGTCTCCAACCAACTTTTCCAGTTTTTTGCTACTCCGTTTTCAAAATCTAACATCAAGTTGTATTTAAACTAGTTAACCATTCGTCAATATTTGCGGAGGGAAATGACAAACTTATCACAGGTTTGGCTTGGTTCTTGTTATGTACAAAACTAAACAAACGGTTGTCTGTGCTCTGCCCACCACGGGTATCAAAACCATATTGTTAGCGTCATAATCCTGCAGATTTAACGTTGAGCCATACCACATAATTTTTAGTTTTGAAGTACCTTTACCAAATTTTTGTATTTCATTTTTATTTCACTCTCCCCGGTTGAGAAAATAAACTCTCTTCATATTTCAGGTTAACTTCTATTTATAGTTTGAGTATCTATGACTTTTTGTCATATTTCTCTTGATAAGTCCATTAGCAGTCAACAACTGGCAGGTTATACGGCATGGTGAATCAAAATGTGGTATTTACTTGCAAGATGTCATCATGTTCTTGTGTTTACAGATACTCAACGAGTTCGAACATTAAAGAAGAAATACAGTTTCCTCATATGTCAGCAGTATCAACAAACCAAAATGTTCCCCATTAAAATGATTGGCGAGGATCAAACGAGTAAATTCCATAACTGGCAAAGCATAACACGCATCACGTTATAATCGTATCGGTACTAGGATACCTTAAGTGTTTGCTATGCAGTGAATTAATGTGTACTGAAGAAAAAGAAATAAAAATACCATGACTGACTAAAGAATTTGACCATTGATTAAATAGTTTGTGGTGTTAGAAAAAAATGTGAGAAAAGCTTGCCTTTTCAAACCGCCTGAAGATCTTTTATAACTAACTATATAGTTTAGTAAGAGAAAATGATTGAGTTATGGTGATCCAACTCGTTTTAATAGAAGTGTGGAAGACAAACAAGAGGGAATGTTCAATAGCAGCGGCTGTAATAAGATCTCAAATCGGCCAAGAGGTGGAGTTATGAGATAAAAGAACCATCCTATGAGCCGCGGCTAACAATATGACTTACTTCACGCAATGTGACACAGCGAAAAGGTCTATTATGAAAACCTGATGCAACATGTATTTAACCTTGTCAATTCCGAATCACCGATCACAGGGAGACAGCCTGCTACCTGCGAGTAGCAACCACTTTTACTATATTTATTGTAGTGTGTCTCTTTGTTAGTATTATTATTTTCAACACGAAGTACCCAACGCATATAAGGTAATTTTAATACTATTACTTCTATTACTACCACAAGCTGGAGGAAATTGACACATGCCTTGGCACTGTCTATTCTACCTCCAATATTCTTCTTGTTTTAGTAATAAAAAAGATGAATATGTGATTTTGATTTTTGAAAAAAAAAAAGTATACATATACACATTGGAACCTCATACTATAATTCTTATCTTACGTTTAGATTATTTGCGTACATTCCTTCCTTAACTTGAATGCCCATTCTCCTGTGAAAACAACGCTTTGTCCAGAAAACTTTGTTGTCTATACATAAGTTAGTGGTGGAAGGATATGTTGATACTTTAACATGGAATAATATTAAATGCATTATACCAAACTTGTAATGAAAACCGGCGATAGAAAAACGTATTTTGTTGTTGTTGTTGTTCTATTTCTCGTAATCAGTTGATGGCGCGAAAACAGTTTATTGAATTCATTACATGTTTGATATGTAAGTACGCGGCATTTTCAATATTCGGAACAGAGGAATGAGTGCCAAATAGAAAACAAAATAAGCGAGAATTCAGTAAACTGTTACTAAGTAAACATATTATTGTGAAAATGTTAATGCTCGGGTCTAAGTTGGAATAAAGAAATAAAACAAAACAAGTATTTTAATTAGATCAAAAGAAGAACAAACAAAAACACACTATTACTTAGAACAGCGGTCTTCAAACTATTTTGTTTGCTGACCACCTGAACTTTCTTATCTCCATGGGCCATAGTAGGATCTACATACTATACGTGATTATGTGACCTTTCCACAAACCTCTGCTGTCTTAGAAAGTTCGAAAAATAATTCATCTACTAAAAAATTCTACTTTTTAAAAACGTTTTGGTGATGACGTAATCTAAAGTTTTGTTTCTCTTCGAAATAATAGTTTGTTATTAAGCACGAAGCTACACAGTGGGTTATATGTACTCTGCTCACCAGGGGTATCGAATCCCAGTTTTTATCTGCGACAGTAGCCGACTCGAGACAATAGATACAATGTACTATTCTTACAAGTTTTTAATGGGATTACATGATGCCCGTGTTCATGATTTTAAACTTTATTTGAAAAGTATTGAAAATAAATGTTTAGATCTCATTAAATACTTTTCTGATTCATTTTAATTGTAGAACATTTCCTTCTAAGTTCATTTATTTGGGAAGCCTTCAACAAGTTTGGGAAATTCCTAAAAAGAACCTATGGAAAAATTTCGGAGGGCTGGGTGTTGTTTAGTTGTTAGCGTATCGATATGTTTGGGGTTCGAGAAGTGAAAACTCTCCAGACTTTCATCTGTGTGTTTACGTTATAAACATTACAGTAAACCTTGTTATTTGATTCAAACAACTGGACAAAGAAAGCTTTCGTGACTTAGATGCTGACTAGCTACCTTCCCTCTGGTCAAAAGCTCAAAATAGAGGTTCCTTAACAGGCCGATTAGCTCACGTACATATAAAATGCCGTTAAAGTTGAAGAATCTAACCGCTACATTTCAGAAGTATAAGTATAAGTTTAATTTTAAAACAATATATTTATTCTGTTGGCGTAATATGCGTAGAATGTCGTTGTATCTTATTGTAGAATTGGAAGCTGACTCTCATAGACGTATTATTGTACTATTGATAATTAAATTGTATAGTGTGAATTACGTTGCCAATGATTTAATGAAACATTACCAAACATACCACTTCAAACACTTAATGGTGACAAAGTTTTTTCTTTTGTTCTTTGCATTTCCTGTTCTTATCAGTCGACTATACAAACCCTGTTCAGCGGATTTCCTACATCCTCTGTACATTTACTATCAACACAAGTTTTTTGCTTGTTTGTTTGTTTTGAATTCGCCCAAAGCTACACGAGGGCTATCTGCGCAAGCCGTCCCTAATTTAGCAGTGAAAGACTAGAAGGAAGGCAGCCAGTCATCACCACCCACTGCCACTCCTGGGCTACTCTTTTACCAACGAATAGTGGGATTGACTGTAACATTATAACGCCCCCACGGCTGAAAGGGCGAGCATGTTTGATGGGACGGGTAGTCGAACTCGCGACCCTCAGATTGCGAATCAAGCGCCCTAACTACCTGGCCATGCATCACAAAAGTAAAGGTCTAGTAAAGCCTGGTAGTTAGGACATTCGAATTGTAATCTGTTGGTCGCGAGTTCGAATCCCGTCATTGAACATGCTCGTCATTTCAGCATGGAGGCGTTATAATGTGACGTTCATTCTCATTTTTCGTTAGTAACCCAAAAGATGGCGGTTGGTGATGTTGACTATTTGCTTTCCTTCTAAATTAGGAACGGCTAGCACAGATAGTCCTCGAGTAACTTTGCCCGAAATTTCAAATACAACCAAACAAATTACAAAAGTATCGCAATTGTAAAAAGAAATACATGAAAATTGAATGTATTCTCATTTCGTCGATATAGTTTTTTTTCTAAAAAAAGACGCAATAATGTGTTAATGTTTCACATTATTATATCGATAAATATAATAAGATTGAGTTAAATTATCGTATTAGTAAAAACAAATACATAATGCATCATTGTAACTTATTGAAAGTTAGCTTATGAAAGTTTATATAACTATTCCATAAACTACAGTTGATAATTTTATCTCTACAGGGATAATGGTGACCCAGTTATTAGCTTGCAGAACTGTGGATATGAATGGGTTGCGTCCCGTTACCGCCGAAACAAAATCACACTTCTGTGACTGTGGGTGGTTTATAAGAGTGGCGGTCAAATTCCACTATTTGGTTTAACAAGTGTAGCCTGAGATTTAGCGGTAAGTGGTGTTGACTAGCTGTCTTCTCTCGAGTCTATGACTTCAACATTGGAGACTGCTAGCGCGAAATGCAACAAAACAAACAAATTCTCTATACATCCGGAATACTCAAATTCGGTGACGAGGAACCCACTTTGAGACTAATAATGGCTGGAGACGGCTTGAATGGGTAATGAAGAAAATTGCTTATGTGCGCCATAGTTCAAATACGGCTATCATTCACCTTTCTATAGCTAGAGAATAACATACCTTTGTTCCGGCTAAATATTTGAATATTTTTTGTGCAGGTTCTCTGCATTTAAACTATCGGGTCGTGTCAAACTACCTGGTAGGGTTCGAGATGTAATGCCACTGAATAATTCTGCACTTCCAGCTGTGGGTGAATAATGAAATTTACAGTCAATCCCGTTGTTCGCTTCCAAGAGACAAATAAAACCCTTGTGGCGGCAAGTGCTGGTCAATAGTTCAAAATTAGGGACGGCTCTATCTAAACTTTAGGGTTTCTGACCTGACTGTTTAGCCCATGTGCATATAACCTGATTTTTAGGCTGAAAACTACAGTTCCAGTCCTGCATTTATTTAGTTAACGTCCCCCTGTCAAAGACTCTATATCGCTCAAAAAGTTCACTCAATCCCAAAAGTTTGGCCTGGCATGGCCTGATGGTAAGGGCGCTCGATTCGCACTCTGAGGATTACGGGTTCCTGTTCCCATTACCGAACATAGTATGACGGCCAATATTACTATTCGTTGTAAAAAGAGTAGCCCAAGAGTTGGCGGTAGGTGGTGATGACTAGTGGCCTTCCCTCTAGTCACACGCTGCTAAATTAGGGACGGCTAGCGCAGATAGCCCTCGTGTAGCTTTGCGCGAAATTTAAAAAAACAAACAAAGCATCTCACCTAGCGGCAGATTTGATGAAAAGCATCAATGCTGCTGACTGCTGCTCAAGCAGTCTGCCATATCAAGAGCCTATGCACGTATACACACAACATGCTTGTTATTCATAAGAACAACAGCTGACAGAGTGAGTAACATATTCTCAGTTTCGGTTTATGTGTATAATGAACGTACTAATTATTGCTTGCAATAAGTCTACCTCATTTTAAATCACGAGGATTACTTTATGTCTTCCCAATATTTGTTACTTCCCCCGAATTTCGCTACGCACTTTATTTTCTTAGCAGTTCACCATTTCGACAAATTAGACCTGCATTACAATTAAATGGTGACATCGTAAAATATGCATTATCAACAGGGATATAACTTTCACAGTAGTTGTTGTGTACTCAAACAGTGTTCTAGTATTACTTGTGCTTAATGCACGTGAGGTGTGTAAAAAAAAAGGAGCCAGATGTAGAGCAGGAAAATGTCACGAGTATTTTGTCACTAGCTTCTCTCGGAGGTCAGATTGCACTGTGCCCTAAAAAATCTAAATTATTCTAAATCTTTAAGCTGACTGGGCAAGAAACATTAAACCATTTGTAAACAGAGTGAGTATTAGTTTTATATCTTATTATTTTAAATGTTGCCCCCCCAGTGGTATAGCGGTGTGTTTGCGGACTTACAACGCTAGAATCCGGATTTCGATACCCGTGGTGGACAGAACACAGATAGCCCATTGTGTAGCTTTGTGCTTAATTACAAACAGATAAAATAAACAATTTGAAATGTTCCGAACTAATGCTAAGAGGTTAATTTTTATTTCATGATTTATTCTGAAGAACTTATTTTACAGGTTAGAATAGAAGTAATGCAGTCTTATTTCCATAATCTCTTCATTTACGTTTCTAAGATAACGAGAGGCACTAAAATAGATCAAAATTATGCGTAAAAATAAGAACATAACTAAGTATGAATCGAACTAGAAAATAGCGTAATATAGAAGTTGGCAATAATGACGAAACACACGAAATGGACAGGAAAATACAAGGTGTTTTTTGTTTTGTTTTGTTTTTACAGAAAATACAAACACTACACAAATAGGAACACTTATCGGAAATCAACTTAATGAACTTGTAGATGCGGGTTTCATAATGAAAAGTATACAAGTAGATTGCACAAAGACGGTTCATTTAGAATAAGGAACAAAAGCAAAGCAGTGACGTCTGTTGGATGAAGAGAGAACTTCAACGTGGAAGTGGAAGTTCACATTTCGAAAGAACTACTAACTACATTTGTTTTTATTTCGTATCTTACTTCATCAACAAACTTATATTGGCTAGTTTCTCGTGGGATATTCAGTACTTACATTTACTTCTATTATTAGGCCAACTTCTACTGACCGCAACGTTTCAACGTTAACTTTGATTTTAACATACTACTTGTTTACTCAAGCTCTTGGCCTTATTTTTACCCCCATACCTTTTAATCTACTCGTCTTTTCACAGCCTGATTTTTGTTAATCTTCTCTAACGAAAACTCCCTCTTTTCGACAGAAACTCCTAAGTGTATAGGCATTTACTTTAATCTATTGCCTTTAGTAAGTCCCCCGGTGGGACAGCGGTAAATCTACTGACTTACAACGCTAAATTCCGGTAAATCTACGAACTTACAACGCTAAATTCGGGGGTTCGATTTCCTGCGATGGGCATATCAGATAGCATAATGTGGATTTGCTCTAAAACAACCAAACAAATGTTTGTCTATAGATAGAAAACACATTGTGTTATCCAAGAGGGAGCATACTTATGTTAGCAGATAGAATATATATATATATATATAAAGCTGCCCATTATAGAGGTAGAAGCATCCTTTGGCACTAAACATTTTATACCACTTTTTCCATCAATTTAACTGTTCATAATTCCTGTTCTTGGGATGCATATTCAATAAACAGAAGTAATAATAAGTATTATTATTAAATATTCTTGTCAAAAATGCAATAATAAACCATTGAAATATTCATTGGGTGCTTGTCTGTCTAAAGAACTGTCTATATAAAATAGCGAAAGGGCTATCATACCCATTCTGATAAATAACGATTATTCCAGTAGTCAAGAGTCTTCTCCAGATTGTGTCTATTTTTTTAATTTTATGAAACTTTAATCTGAAATTTATAATGACAAAGTACGAATATTAATATTCCTGAAAAGATATATTGTTTTAATATTATTTTTGATAAAGTACCATTTTACGTTTAATTACACTTTTTAGAATTTGTGTAGGGCTGTTCCGAATACTACTTGTACGATAACATAGGCCAGTTTAGTAACAAATTTAAAATAACTCTTTAAAGGGAGCTTTTACTACACAGAAAAAATTATAATATTTATATCACATCATTGTTTTCCGGTCCATTACGGGTTTTCAAAAATAACACATTTCACATAAACCATTTCTGTTGTACGTCGCTGCTAACGTCATTTTTCGCACAATACAAGAGTTCTAAGGCGACAAGAGCTACAACGTAGAAATGATTAGTTGTAACGTTACTTATATCACTCGTTACGAAGGATCAAGTTAAATGGTTTATAACATTGCTTATTTATTTTTTATGTTACAACAGTAGTCAAAAATGTATATCGTTTACATTAATATAGCGATTCTCAGAGACAGATAAAATGTAGCAAATAACACAAGTAGAAGTTTAATGTAAAATAAATTTTGATTATGTTCTGATACCATCTAAGCTTTTGTGTCAAAAACAAACAAATTATCGTCTATATGAGAATCTACTTTTATTAAATATAATATACGTATATGTAATACATCACGACTTTTAGCCATCTAACGCACTCGCAAGTACGTGATAAACATAAATATTGGTATGGTGTGAATGTCTTTTACTGACGAAGTGTGTTTATAATAAGTTATTTTTGTTATAAGAAAACAGTATTAGATGTATTGTATTTTTAAATATTTTATAATTTTTTTACTTTATTAGGATTTTTCGAGAAGTAAAATAATATTTCAACCATACTATGCCTGCCATATCCATTTCAAACGACATGTTTCGTTCAACACTACAGCTCATCAGGTCTGCTAGGTTTTCAATACACACAGTAGTGGCCGGAATACAAGTCTTATATATATATATATATATATCATACATTTTCTATTCTGTCAAATGTCATACATAAATACCGGTCTAACTTTTACTGTGTTAAGCTTTTATTAGTTTACTGTGTCTAGTTTAGGCATATTTGAAGGTGTTGTACGCGGCAATAAAGCTGTTGTGTACCATTACAGTACTATACAGAATGAACACCAACTAGCTTTCATAAAGTTGATAGTAAAATTCAAAGCATGAAATCTAAGACTTCGAAACTTCTCTTGGAGATTTATTGTTAACTGCACTTTTATACAACGAAACTTTAAGTGTGACACTTTATTTAATGCAGTCAGGGTAACTTTGGGATATTTCCATTGTATTGTTGATTTTGTTATCTGTATCGTATGTGGTCGTACATGGTGTTCAAATTCTTTGTAAATCGTTTCGTATTATTAGGAGACGCAGAAGTGATTCCTTTATATTGTTGATGTTTATATACTGCTGTGGTATGCTTAAAACTTAAAATTTGATAACTTAAAGTAAGATATTTCCATGCATTTTGTTTATTGTTTAGTAAATATGCGAAATGATGGCTTCCAACGTTAGCCCATCATGAATGCCCAATAACCAACCACTAAACATTCGTCAGGTAAAATATTCTACGAAAACTGAAACACTTTGCTTTCTCTTTCACATGAGAGCCCCCCCCCAGTAGCACAGCGGTATGTCTGCGGACTTACAACGCTAGAAACCGGGTTTCGATACCCGTGGTGGGCAGAGCACAGATAGCCCTTTGTGTAGCTTTGTGCTTAACTACAAACAAACAAACTTTCACATGAGTAAATCTCTTCACCAGGGGTCGATAAAATCATGTTTGTTTGTTTGTTTTAAATTACGCGCAAAGCTACACGAGGGCTATCTGCGCTAACCATCCCTAAT
>NW_013665784.1:94145-105608 GCF_000517525.1 Limulus polyphemus | reverse complement strand
GTCACATTATATCGTCCTCACGGCTGAAAGGGCGAGCATGTTTCGTGGGACGGGGATTCGAACCCGCGACCCGCAGATTGCGAGTCGAGCGCCCTAACCACCTGGCCATGCCGGGCCATAAAAACATGTTCGTGCGTATATGGTCAAATGAAGCAATCAGGTAAGCAATGATAAGTTTGACGTTATTGTTACTGAGCACATATACAGAGAACATGAAGTCAATGCACGTGATGTTGATAACATATTAGATGTAATAATTACAACTGTGCTACAGCTTAGCAGAGAAAAACTTGATATGAGAAATAATCAAACTCAATTTTCTTGCTTAATAGAATATTTCGTAAAGTTTCCATGAATTATATGCACATATACATACATCATTTTATATTAAAGTGATATGTCTTTTACTGTAACAAAATTCTTCTACTATATATGCAGTTGCAGCGTATTTACTGATATATCGTAAAGTCCTGCTAAGATTTTAATGTGCTTATGACCAAAGATGTTTTAATTACTAAGCTTCTTCATGTTACTACAAAAGGATCAGCTTATAATAAATGTTAACCTTACAGTGGAAGTTTGTTTGTTTTAGTGTAGTACGTATAAACAACAGGCGATGAGGATCGCTATGTTAAAGTAATTAACGCGCCGTTGAATATTACTGAAACGTTAAACTTCAAAGAATTTTACTTATATACTTGTTTTTGTAGCGATCTAGTGGTGGATTAAATCAATAGCAAAAGACTGATTGATTGTTTCTTTGGGTATTTGGACAAAGCTGTCCAAGGATTATCTACACTAAAAGGAAGGCAGCTAGTCAATAGAACCCATCGCCAACTCTTCGTCTATTCTAATCGAATAGTTGGATTTGACTGTCACTCTTATTACTCACCTACGGCCCCAAAGTACGGAGGGCGATTTTGCGGAAGCGACACATGAACCAATAGATAAAAAAGCAATAACGTTGACAAAAACGTACTTATTGTTTAACAAAATGGAAATGCTGTCAAATATTTACTTCTACAAGATACTTCGTAAATTAATATATAAGAAGAACCTGGTGTGTAACGTCCGTAGTTAAGACGATAAGTTAGAAAAAAACAAGATTGTTTAATTTGTAGATTTGTACTACATATCATAACTGATGATCACAAGAAGAGAAGTATTCATAAAATTAATTATTTTAGTGTAAGTTAAATAGGAAGGATATTGTTTTCAGTGCAAAATCTAAACTTCATAGAAATTAATTTGATAAATGTGATGCCATTGTGAATACACAAATAATTATTTAACAACTTTTTAAATCAACAAAACATTCATAAATTATTCACGTAAGGAGTATTGCCCAGTTAACTTAGAATCCCCGAACCCTAGAAAATGTAATATGATAAGTGTATACGTCTTATATGTTTTTATCGTCTTTATTTGTTCCACAGGCTAGCGTCATAAAACTGCTCACTCGGTTATAAAATTATTGCCTTATATGAGCTAAAATTATCTCTAACACATATATATGAAAATTACAGACAAATAGCTGTAACTACACGTTTTAGTGAAATCATTGAAAAACATATTGTAAGTATTCTAATAGAGTACATTAAAAATGTAGCACAATATGGTGCTTACAGTTTCTCTTCTATAAGGGAGAGTGATCTGCGACTATGTCAACAGTTTCAATAGATGAGGTTAATAAAATGTTTAAACCAAAATGTTTTTATTGCATTATTTTTCGATTTTTATACCATAAATCATGACATTGTAAGTTAAAAGTAATATAATTATAGGCTGGGTCATAAAATGAAACTGTATATGAAAATATTTACAAAACAAATTTATTACAACAAAGCTTGAGGAGGAGTTAAATGATTCCATAAGAATAGTTGATGGGGTTTTAAAGAGATCGATCTTAGGACTTATTATGCATTTTGTAAAAACATGACATTCTTGATATAGACCTATACTGCTATATTTCCGTGAAAGCAGTAATTTTCTATGGCATTAAAGATGCTGTAACAACATTTTAATAAATAATACTTTGGAGAAAATATTAAACATGTTTTCTGAGTTATTCTGAATTAAGAATGATGTATTTTCTTGTACCAAAAAATATATAAATGTACTAAAACAGAGAGAATTGACACAAAGCAATACTCGAGCATATATTTGGAAGAAAATTTTAGGTGGAAAAAAATCCAGGCTGTATGTAACAGAATAAGATTAAGTCTTGGCGTAACCTAGTGGCTAGCGTATTGAGCTGCAAATTGAATGGTCCAAGGTTCGAGACGTATTTTCCAGTGGATGAGTTTTGAATGCGCAATTAATTCCGTTATTCGATTCAAAGAGCCGGAGAAAGCCTTCGTGGCAATAGGAGTTGCTGGCTGTTTGCCCTCTATTTCCTGTCAGTTGTTCAAAATTAGGGCCGGCAATACCTAAACACTAGATGTCTCTGACCCAACCGTTTATCCACAAGTGTGTATAAAGTGCCCTCGGGTTGAAACTTCCAAGGTTAAGATTATGTTCTGGAATTATATATATAGAGAACTCAATTTCTGATTTGATATCACTCTTGGTAAATCAATTATTTATTAAGTACGGCATTTTAATTTCCGAAAACAGATTGAAAATTCAATATAATGTGATAAAAATGTGTTATTATCCATATGAAAATAATTCTAAGTATTCTCAAAGTGTGGACAATCTACACGTAAATATGTCTTTTAGCGAGGTGGCGTTATAATGTACGGTCAATCCCACTATTCGTTGGTAAAAGAGTAGCCCAAGAATTGGTGGTGGGTGGTGATGACTAGTTGTCTTCCCTCTAGTCTTTCACTGCTAAATTAGCGATGGGTACCTGGATAGGATATGGGCTCCGCCAGGTAAATCTGCCAGAGAAACACCGCAATTTCGAATCTTGGATGCGATATAAGAGAGACTGTCAAATCCCACTATTTGATAAGACGTTGGTAAAAGCGTAGCCCAAGAGTTGGCGGTGGGTGGTGATGACTAGCTGCCTTCCCTCTAGTCTTACACTGCTAAATTAGGGACGGCTAGCGCAGATAGCCCTCGTGTAGCTTTGCGCGAAATTCAAAACAAACAAACAATTTGATAAGACTAGTCCAATAGTTGGTGTTTGGTGCTGTTGGCATACTGCATTCTATGTGGTCTATTAATTTGAAATTATGAACTTTTAGCGCAGATAGTTTTTGTGTAGTTTTGCACGCATATTAGAAACAAATCAAAACCTATCTTTGCTCCTGGAATGACCAATAATGTGGGTAATGCATGAGCTCAGGGAAAGAAAAACTTTTTCTTGTTGTTGTTGTTTGTTAATAAGCACAAAGCTACACAAAGGGCTATCTGTGCTCTGACCACCTCGGGTATCGAAATCCGGTTTCTAGCAGTATAAGTCCGCAGACACACCGCTGTGCCACTGGGAGGGAGGGGGAGAACTTTTTGTATATAATATCTAGCTCTTGCACTCACTAAGTTCAATTCAAACTTACCTTCAAAAGTTCTTAAGTAACGAGCTTCCTCCAATTTTGAGAACAACACTGTCTTTTGTTTTTGTGCCTTCGCAACATTGATTGTTTTAATATGAATAAATGCGTATTTTGACTTTGCTTTACATGTCTTTCTTCACACATATTTTCAGCTGTTCTTCTTGTTATTTTCGGTTGCTATTCTTGCCTGTAAAATAAATCATTACATCTGGGAATGTTACAATATTATCTTACATTCTTAGAACATTCATCATCAATCAAATGCACACGTATGTAGTAGTAAACAGAAATTTGATCGCACTTATTTGATCGACTTTTTTTCTACTAATACAGTTTATCTAATTTACAAGGCCAACTACCTTTAATTTTGGTATTTTGTGAGAGAGAGAAACGTTTCTCTGAGAACTGTGATTTGCTTATCACTCCTCAGAAAATCTTGACAGGTTCACACACGTATGAATCATCTGTAAAATTTGGGAAATAAAGTAATTATAATGAATGGAATAAATCATAAACCAAATTATAATTAACCAAATAATATGAAGTAAAGTTCGGTGATATGTGTTGTTAATGTTATTCCTGATGAAATATGAAGCAGTCCAACTCTGAACAATCGATTAATACGACATTCATTATCGAAAACGCCATTCTTGTGTGTCGAATAAGTTAGAGGAGATTCATCAAAGCTAGGCCCTGTCGTCGTATTTCTCGCTTTATGGCAGTTAAAATCACTTACTGTGTAATTAGTTCTTGGATTGTTTAAAATTTTGTAGTTTAATCTCGCATAAGATTGAATTAAGAAACCAATATGATCATTCAGGATTCCATAAGTTAAATGGAATATAAAGTTTGATTGAAAATGTACGTAATTATTTCTTAAATGCCTTCCTTAAAAATCCCAAAGAAAACTTTGAACAATCACTAGAAAACAATTTTATAAATCAAATAGTGTGATTCCATAACTATGGACAAACAGCCTTAACAGCTATTGGGCAAGGATTATCTAAATTAAGTTCTATAACCGTGGACAGAATTTGTTTAAAATACCTTAATTACAGTCCCAAGAGAAATTTCCAACAACCACTAGCCAAGATTTACACAAATAAATTAGTATGACGGCTTTGTAAAAACATTTTGGAACTAACTAGCGCTGTCTATAAATTTATTGACTCGCATCAAACAACAATGTTCGATACCTGATCATTTATTAAATGTAACAGGATATATCACTGTTGGAAATAATTGAACACTTTCAAAGTACTCAGGAAAGTTTGTTCCTGATATTCGTGTAAAGATACACAAGGGCTATCTGAGATACTCGTCCCTACTTTTGAACTCATAGACTATAGGGAAGACAGCTAGTAAAAACCAATTAAATTATACGCATCCACGGCCCCAAAGTATGCGGAGCGCAATTTTGCAGCAACAGGATGCGAACTCTCAACCTTCGGATGCACATTCCGGCACGCTAGCCGTTAGGTCTTAAAGAAGTTTGTTTCTCTTGGACTGTTTCTTCCTTTATCAAATTTTCTTTATACATAAAGAAGGTTGTTTCTCTTGGACTGTTTCTTCCTTTGCCAAATTTTCTTTATACTTAAAGAAGGTTGTTCTTTTGGACTGTTTCTTCCTTTGCCAAATTGTCTTTATACTTAAAGAAGGTTGTTTCTCTTGGACTGTTTCTTCCTTTGCCAAATTTTCTTTATACTTAAAGAAGGTTGTTTCTCTTGGACTGTTTCTTCCTTTGCCAAATTTTCTTTATATTAATCTAAGCTATCATGTTGTTCGCTTTATTGATGCGAATCAAAGTGAAGTTTAATTTATCAACGTAACAGTTCGTTTATTGCTTTCGTTGACAACTAATTCCCCCCATTCGGTACCCGTGGTGGGCAGAGCACAGATAGCCCATTGTGCAGCTTTGCACTTAACTAATAACAAAATAACACAACTAAACAGCAGAGTAGAAATGCATAGTGTGTCTGCTAATTCCATCAAGAAATGACACATTAATTAAAAATAACTTTTGTGCTTCACAGATTGTGTTTTATAACAGAGTCATACATTCAAATATCTGGGTTTAATAAGTCATTTACTAATATAAACAACAATAATTATTTAGTTATAAGCTCACAAACAAGACGCATAGGATGTTCAATTACAGTTTTTAATCTCATCTTTAACACTGTAACTATAACAACTGTTAATATGAGTTGCTATGTGGTGCAATCTCTTATACATTAACAATACTAAAATTGCATTTACTGTTACATTAAAGAAAAATAAATTATTTCTAATTACTATGTTTACTCATATGCTTTCTTTTCCTAGAAATCATTTTGTTTTATTTCTAAGTTTTTCTATTCACAAGTTTTAGTCGAAATATATTAAGACTTTGACTTCCAAAGATGGTATGGTTATGTTTAATTCATAAGAAACCATGTGAGTGAACGGATTGTTTCGTTGCTTAGCAACAACTCTCAAAACTTATCAAATGAATAGAGAGCAGCCAATTGTAATACTGATGGATACATGCTGACTAGTTGGATCTTCTGAGAATTTCGAGAAAAAAATAACAAATATTTACAATGAAATATATATATAAATGCTATAGAATAGGCTTCATACGCAGGTAGCATGCTCAGGGGAAATGTCCTTAAGCATCATATAATATTAGATGTTTATTTAGCTTTCACAAAACTAGCACACTGACGCACATTTCTCTCCTAATACCTAACTACAAATTCCTCAAAGAAGCTTACTCAAACACCAATCGTTTTATTAGTTATTGTTCTCTTTCATAAGCCCCATCTTAGTTTTTTATGGCATCTAAAACCCAAAACAGAAAACTAATGAACTAACACATTTAACCTTTAACCACACAGTCTATATATACCAAACACGATAATGACTGGATTTGCATTGTACGCTTTGTGATTCATTTCTTATTACGGTTTGAGAAGTACGGCTATTTTCTAATCAGCTAAAATCATCTATGCATATTTTTACAACAATTCGTACTGCACTTTTGAGTTTAGGAATTTAAATGAATCGCTCAAAGTGGCTGATGAGAGGAGATCTTTCGATGGTTGAGAGAGAAGTGGTCTTGAACTGTATATATTTGTCGTTTGTGCGTAGACTAAATATTGAGGGTTGAGTACGTTGTATTAAAACGATTTTGAGTAGGCAAACCAGCAGGTCACATAAAATCGACAACCGACATAAATTCTTTTTGGAACGGAATGCCTCCCAAAATTGGCTTTTTAGTGAAGAGTGTGTTACAGCCCATTTCCAAACAAAATATTGATGCACTCGGGTCATAAGTATGTATCCAAACCGGAAATTTAAAATTACCGAGATGGGTATATCCCTTGTTCTTAATTGCATTGAAAACAAACAATATGGATCAACTTGGGGAACTAAAACCACCGAGAAAGAGACCTGCAGTAAGTCGTACTCCAACCTTGGTAAGCAAAGTGCGACTTCTTGTAACAGGTCAGAATCCACGAACACAAAGTTCAGTGGCAGAAAAGCGACACATGTCACATGTACACAAGTTACTTCCGTTCGTCCATCGCGTACTCCAAGCATCTAAGGACATATGGGTCAAGTCGTGCAACGCGATCGGACTGTTGAATCGGGCGCTGGTAAACCGTTGTCTTCATACACTAGATGGATTATAAAAGGCATGAACAGCCATGTGACTTAGACTTTTGCGATGGAAACTACGCTGCGGGGCTATTGTCAATATGCAAGGTCGTTAGACAGAGCATAACCAGTTGAGGAGTCATGGTGAGGCTCCAAACTCGTGTTAATATGACGTGCTCAACCTCTGTAAAGTGCTTTTTTGTTTGAGCCAGCTAATTTGTTTTTTAGTCTATTCCTTTAATCCAGTCCGGTAAGAGACTTAGATTTAACTCCCTAATAAACAATATATCCAGCCTCTATATGGAGTGGGTACTGCTTTTACCTATAGAAAATTAGCGTATAGTGAATACCACGGAATAATTTAGCTATGAAGAAGACTTGGCACTGACCACTCCTTGAGTATTTTGTTTTTCATGTATATATTTTGAATTTTTTTGTACTCTTACTATCCCAATAATTATGTACTTCAACAAAAATTAGAAATGCCATTTTATAGATGAAGGACGTGTGAAAAAGGAAGAGTTAGTCACTGATGGCTCACAATCTGAAAATGTAAAACGTGATCTACGAAAAGTCCTTTTCTTGATGTTAGTCTTTTAGCACTGGCGTAAAAGGTTCCTGTTTAAGATTTTAATCCAGCAGCAAGACTTCCTTTAGTGCTGATCACATTCTTCTTTTGAACCTGAACTCTACTCCATAAAAAGCACGGATGAATGAAGTTAGCATTAGTGGTATTCCGGAGGTCCTTAGACATAGTGGAGAGGTCTGTTTATATGCAACTCATCATTCTGTGAATCGAGAGCAAAGACCACGTGTCTCTGGACAACCAAAATAGCGTTTACCTCTTATGTCATGATGGCTAAGACATTGCCGTATATGTTTTTCTAGTCACATGTCTACGACTCTGTGAAGTAAAACAAATCACTCGTTCAGTGTTCCAGGAGAATTCTAAACGAAGAACCAGACTGCTTACTTTAATATTTCGGGGAGGTAACTGCTTGAAATTGATAGTTTAAAAGAGAGATGTTGCAATGTCTGATGTTGAGTCTGGACGGTTCAGCACTTGTTTCAACTGAACTGAGACATAATCATAGCTGAGAGATTTTGTGTCAACTTTTGTCTAGTCTCTTCCTTCAGGTAGGAAATTTAGATGAAACTTCGTAATTTATTATATGCCATTGAGCTACGATTTACAGCTAGTACTATTACTACTTTTACCATCTGGGGGAATTAATTCGAAAGCTATAGAGTACACCAATGATTGAGCTTTTGAATTGAGAAGATATTCATCACAGATAAGTCGGAACCTATTTGAGAGTACACCTCAGTAACTACTAGTTATTCTAGTTAAGAGTGGCTATAGTGTATTATAACAGTTATCACTCACCATCCCGTATGTATACACGTGGGGCCCACTGTTAATAGATCAATGGCTGTTGAAGTTGATAGAGAACATATAGATTTATAGATTCATCATCAATCAAACAACAACAAATGTAGCTTTCATGAGTTTTAATAGTTGAAAAATATAAATAAATAGTAAATCATTCGGCTGTCTAACGATATTTCAATACATTTTGTTTATACTTTTGTATAAAGGAGATTAAAGAAATGTCATTAAATGTAAAATACAGGAATATAAAAGTTATATATTTAGACAGTAATTAGCACGAGCTGGAAGTTCTTTAATTATTAGATTATTTCACAAACGTTCCATTCGTTCACAGGTTATGCGTACATGAGTAAAATATACATGAAATGTTTCAGTTAACAAACAATAGGAATACCATTATACACATGAAAACTATGTACGTCTACTAGGGTGTATAACAGTTATGTTGATGACACAAAGTATATAACACAGATATTCACCAGCGACTTTCCGGGTTCTACAAGGTGAGTAATTTCATTAAATATACATAAAATGTTTCAGTTAACAAACGATAGGAATACCATTATACACATGAAAACTATGTACGTCTACTAGGGTGTATAACAGTTATGTTGATGACACAAAGTATATAACACAGATATTCACCAGCGACTTTCTGGGTTCTACAAGGTGAGTAATTTTATTAAATATAAAACTCAGTAAGGTGACTTCCAATAACAAGAAAGTCACATCAAGATATTTTATAACGAACATAAATCGAAATGATCAAAGCTATTAGCTATACAAAACAAGCCAAGTCTCAAATTCAAGCCTCTTCTTCCGCCAGCAACTTGTAACTATCATTCAAGCTTCTTCTTCCGCCAGCAACATGTAACTATCATTCAAGCCTCTTCTTCCGCCAGCAACATGTAACTATCATTCAAGCCTCTTCTTGCTTGAATGATAGTTACATGTTGCTGGCGGGGCGGAAGAAGAAGCTTGAATGATAGTTACATGTTACTGGCGGAAGAAGAAGCTTGAATGATAGTTGCATGCTGCTGGCGGAAGAAGAAGCTTGAATGATAGTTACATGTTGCTGGCGGAAGAAGAGTGATAGTTACATGTTGCTAAGAAGAAGCTTGAAGCTTGAATGATAGTTACATGTTGCTGGCGGTTCTTCTTTCGCCAGCAACATGTAACTATCATTCAAGCTTCTTCTGCTGAAAAAAATATCCAATTATTATTCAAGTTTCTTCACCTTACAGAAACATAGAGCACAGATAGCCCATTGTGTAGGTTTCTGCATCAATTCAAACAAACAAACTTTTTCCAATAACATACAAATTATCATCCAAAATTCTTCCTCTGACATTAAGCTTATTCTCCTGACAACGTGTAATTACTAAGGCCTATTGTTCTTTCAACAATATGTATCTATTATTCAATCATGACAACATGCAACTATGATCTAAGCTTTTTCCGTCAAAGATATACAGTTATCAATATGCAATTATTGTTCAATCTTTTTCTCAAAATAAAAAGTAACTATCATCTAGACCTCTGCAATAATATGAAACTATCAATTAAGCCTCTTCTCCCTACAGTAACACGTAACTATCATATAAGCTTCTTCTGAAAATGCCCCCCAGTGGCACAGCGGTATGTCTGCGGACTTACAACGCTAGAATCCGGGTTTCGATACCCGTGGTGGGCAGAGCACAGATAGCCCATTGTGTAGCTTTGTGCTTAATTATAAACAAAAACAAAAAATCTTCCGAAAATAAGTATCAATACAATATGAAACTTTTGTCTAACAACAATGTACGATTATCAATCATGATAGATTACTTCCTATGCAATATATATATAGAAATCTGACGTGAGCTAGTTGTTAACGTGCTCGTACTGTGAATTTGAGGGTTCATCGTTCATGGCTTGTTGTACAAAAACGCTCTCCACACTTTGGTACCGTGGTAATAACCACATAAATCTCATAGGGGCTCTAAATTTTTGAGTTATTTGACCCGTTCCTCCCCGGTTAGCTCACTGTTTGGTACCAAATTGTAGAAAAGTATGTCTACATTTGATTTCTGCTTACTTTCAGATTAACAATTACCCTGAGAAATGTGCAGTTTCAACAAATGCACCCCTTCCGCAAGGGTTTTTAACAGATCGGAAAAATTACTTTTGTGCAGAATGTCATTAAGTTTTATTTTATAAAACAAAACTATATCCCAGATTCAAGATTCAAAACATCACTACCCCTTCAATTATTAAAAACAAGACTACGATTTGTATGTCTAAAATCTAAGTTGTCTTGAAATAATTCCACACAGGAGTAATAAAAAACTGCGGTTTTCCTTCTGAAATATGCAACAAATGCCAAGTATTTATTTCTGTATATTTTTTCATTCAGTGTTCTTAACTAGTTTAAGACCATTTTGTCATTCTGCACGCATTTAATGTTTATATGTTCTAATGCTCTATTTCCATATATATATATATATATATATATACGTTTTTATTTTCCTTGTGTCATGATGTGCCTTGTACTGCTGAGAAATTTACTTTCATATTTACCGATTTACTTTATTTTTGATGTTGTTGATCTTTTTAAGTTGTTGAAAGTATATTTGATTGGTTACACATTTGTCAACTACTTTTTCTTCCTAATTTCATTGGATTTGGCAATCTGTGTATCCTAATGAAATATAACATTGTTTTGATTACTGATTTCAACGCATTTGATGTGATGAGTATTTTGCAGAATTCAAAAAGTCTTTGGTGATGGAGACATTAGTATATTAATACAAGAAGTAATGATGGTTTCTCATTAAAGATGTGATGGTTTATCGCAATGACCTAGTAGCCCGGCATGGCCAGGTGGATAAGGCGCTCGACTCACAATCTGAGGGTCGCGGGATCGAATCCGCACCCCACGAAACATGC
>NW_013665784.1:91074-93145 GCF_000517525.1 Limulus polyphemus | reverse complement strand
CCTAGTAATGACTTATTTTAACCTTGACCCTCATACCAGCAGTTCCTCTTCTAATAGATTCTTAAATTTCTCAAAATGTCTTTGTCACAACGAAGATGTATATATTAGACGTACACACTTCACAACTGTTAGGAGACGAATCTTTACAACAAAGGGAAGGCAAAATAGCACATATGAAGTACTAAGAGATGTTTTGGAAAGTGGCACTGTTGGAGTCTACAATCAACAATGCTACCAGTCCTACACAAGTCGGGATCACATTGATAGAACTTAATAGCAGAAAAAGTTAGAAGTAACTGGATTTGATACTGAAGTTACATCACCTCTTTTCAAGCAAGTTGAATATTCAGACACAAACCTGTGTGATATGCCAGTCTAAAAAAGTATGATAAGTCAAAGCAAATCTCGTTCAATTTGTGACTTTTGAAGCTAGTGAAAACTCCGAGAAGCAAGGAAGGTAAGGAAAACTGAAAATATCCTATGTGAACTCTTTGATAGGAATCTACAACCATTGAAGTTTGCTATCACCACAGATGATATGTGAACTACACTAGGATAAGTCCATTGGATATCTTCCAGTCGCAGAAAAGCTCCAGCTTGAGGTTTTGTATGAAGGTATATGTGTGCATCAGAGAAGCTGTACAACGAAATGTGATCATTGATCAAAGAAACTATGCAAATTAGCACTCTGATTAAACAATTCAACAGTCTTCTGTCAGCAAAAGGAACAGCTTCAACAGATTGCAAATCGCAGTCAGAATACTTCGGGAATCTTATCGTGATAAGCTCTTTTCTTGGCATCCAGGAAAGAAAAATGGAGTTCAGATTATATTCTCTTACAACATTTCCTATGGAACGAATCGTGGAAGCTGATTACCGAATAACTGGAGACATTTCACTCCCGTACGATAACTTTGACGTTGAATAGTCAGCCACTACATATGTTAATTCAGTGACTCGTTCTGAATTTTATCATGCTGCGAAATACATCCGTATTGAGTTGAAAAAAAGAGGAATACCAAACTCCCAAACCATCTAAAGCAGACAACTTATCATCTAATCAGATTCCATTGCCTAAAGTAGTTTATAACATCTTCGTCTGCCTCATGACATTTGAGGAGCAGGCAAAATTAGACCAAATATCCATAAAACCCATATTCCATATTCATATTCATATTCATTCAGTTAATCAGGATAAATTGTACAATGTGTCCAAAGGCAAAGTGAAAAAAAATCAAAATGCACGTGTTAAGAACGTCAAAAACCTAATTGGAAGCTCTCAAGTAATGTCAATACTAAATAAGTTTGACCATACAATATCGTACAATGAATTATTAGAGACTGAGTCTCAGTTGGTGTCAAAACAGATCAGAATAGAGCGAGTAAAAGTTATACTTCCCAATACCATCCAGCCAAATGTATTTAAAATATTTTGCTTGGACAACAATGATCTTAACGAGCACGCTATTTCTGGAAGTGATTCTATTCATTGCACAAAAGGCATTGTTATTCAGCACAGAGTTCACACTTGTAAGCCACCACCAGCTAGTTTTCCACAGTTTAGTAACACCAACACTGAGCAAGAATTCAGTGGCGCTGGGTGAAGCTGTGTCATGCCACCAGGAAATAAAATTTGACTCGGGATTATTGAACATGGACTTTCAGATGGATCCGAATCGTGCAGATGTTTTAAGGAGCCACACGAGAGAAACTTTGGCTGGTTTCTACTGCAGTTACCTGCAATTGGAGAGAACATCTTCTTATTATTTAATAGTCAATTATCAGCAACAATTCCAGGTAATATGTTATTAAGTAATTAACACAGAACTGACAATACATAACTTCACTTGGTTAGAATATTAGTTTAGTCATACTAAGTCTTATATCATGATATGAAATACAAACGTGGAGTAATGGTTGATTCATGTTAAGTACTCTTGTTAAACCGGGAAAGGTTACCCCTGATGAAAATAGGTCCACAGTAGGTTTCAGAACTTTAATGGACTGCAACTGCCTGTTGAGTGAAAGGAGGACGATGTTTCGGTTTCTACACTATAGAAGCCGAAACATC
>NW_013665784.1:84409-90138 GCF_000517525.1 Limulus polyphemus | reverse complement strand
ACCTTAAAAGCAATAAATAATTCCAAAACATAATCAAAATAAAGCACAGACAGCTGGAGTTACGCAACAAATTTTTGCAGGCGTTGTTTTCTTTCCAACATAGAGATAATAAACATTGTTTTGAAAATTTTACATTGTATTCACTGTTACTATGGTAATCATTAAAACAAAAAAATGTCCATAAGAATAACATTGGAACTTTGAAGACCCGTGGGGCGGAGCCCTAAGGTGAATTCCAAAAATCCAAGTAGCCTATAACCTTCTCACGCATGTATAGAACAAAGAAAAAAGTTTCATCGAAAACGGTGCACTCGTTTTCCCATGAAAAGCGAACAAAAACACTTCCGCGAGCGTTACCGACAAACAGACAGACAGACAGAAATTGAGATAAGGCTTGTTTCGGCTTCTCTGGTGAATGAAACGTGAAGATATGCAAAAAGTACACTATTCTAAGTAATGTACAGACAAAACTCTTATTTTATTTATATAGAGAAGATAATATTATTCTTTTGGTTTCTTTCACTTTGTATACTATGTATAAATATTGTTCGATAATGCTGTATTTCAGTAATACATTACACTGTTTAATTCAATTTTGCTTCATTACTTATTTCCTTTTTACAGACTGAAGCCCATTTAATGGATTGGTCAAGAGTTCTGACATACCAAAGCCATGCACTGTGGGTTAATGTTAACTTATAGATGCAAATCCTACTGACCTTAGCAAAATTTACACAATCTTAAAACGATCACTTGATGGCTGACTAGCTTGATCAAGAAGGTGTGATAGTAGTGTTATTGGACCAAGCTACTTTCCGCAAGGCCAAACAAATCACTTGGTCTACACCTAAGGAATTCAAAAAGGGTTTTCCTGCGTATGGGGACATAAGGTATTCAAAAAGGGTTTTCCTGGGGACATTCCATATCTGCTGCAACTTTCTTTGCATTCTTGGAAAGCGACTCGGTGAGGCTTTCTTATCAGACCTTCTTATTGGGTGTAGAGTGATAGCTACTAGTTCTATCTCAGGTTTGCTAAATGGACATCATAACAACATGGCCGTGGGAGCATACAAGGCCCTCTTCTGGGTGAAATGTTTGAATATTTGGCCATGGCTAGCACAAACTTCTGACCGCTTTGTTGACAGCAGGCGGGTGTACACGTATTAAACTGCACATATTGTAGAGTAACTGTTAACCAGAAAAGAATCTGAAATAAAATGTAAACATATTTCCCTACCTTTTGGTACCAAAAGAGTGAGCTAACAGGGGAGGATCAACAAATTAAAAATTTCAGGTTCTTATGTGAGTAACTGTCAAATTAAACTATTCGGTCGGACAAGAATAGCCTAGGTGGTGGTGGGTGTTGTTGGCTAACTGAAATTCTTCTAGATTATTAGTTCAAAATTAGGGATAGTTATGTACAGATAGTCATTTGTGTATATTTGGGAGAAAAATCTGAAAGAAACAAACGAAATACGAAATGCTTAAAAGACAAATCTCTTCAAAGATCTTCAAGCAAATTATTACTTTCACATGAACGTCTTATTTTCTACACAAAATGAAAGTTTCTAGTTAACTTTTACCTCGATATTTCTTACACCCTCACTATGTAATAAACAATTATCACAAGATTCTAGCCACATACCTGAATGGTACCCAATAATACTAATCCGTGCAAATGACTTTTTGTAAAATAAAAAGCAGTCATTTTGGCGTACACAACCTGTACACAGCTCTGTTTTTTGAGCAGAAATAAATAGTGATGAAGACTGATTATTAAAGTCAATGTAATTGGGTCGAAATATCGTTCCCGTCCTAAATGTGTGTTATAAAATAAATACAAACCGAATCTTGTTTAAAACCCACTGAGTAAACATAAAAATATAGGGGTAATTATAATATAGTGGACTCACTGCATTTTGTTTTCAGATATAAATAAATGTCTCTAATAGACACGAAGTTTAGTGGTTAATGCATCACCTTTGATAGATTGTTCAGGCAGAGTATTCATGATGAAACTTAGTTATATCAGACATTTCGAACAGAAACACAAATGTTTGTCAGTACTGTTTCCTTAAATACTCTCTACTGTATAGTCACTTTTGTTAACCCCTTTATTACTTAAACCACTCCTAGGAAAAATATCACCTAAAAACTGTCATTAATTTGTATTTTCTAAATAATGATAGTTAATAATAATTAGTTATTATGTTATTCTATTATGTGCCCCTTATATAATGCACTTAATACAATATATAAGTATCATGTCTGACATGTGCAAAAAAAGAAACTTTGCGCGTTTCCTCTAAGGGGTAACTTACTTATGTCATGGATCCACCTTTTATCACATAGAAAAATGTCAACAAAACTTCTTATGTATAATAGATATATCATGTAACAAGCGGCTCTACTATTGAACTACGTATACAACTTCAAAATGTTTTTTTCTTACACAAATTAAACTTCTAATTAAGTCTCTATATTCATAGAAATTGCATATCAAAATAGACCTGTCATGCAAACTTGTTGCACAATATGTAGAAATAAGGCAATTAGGGTGAATGTAGCATGTTCACAAGAAGTAAACATATTACTGATTTAGTGGAAAATTATCGTGTTTGCTGTGCTTATAACATTTCCTTAAATGTTATCCTATGTACAAAAATAAGATAATTCAGGCGAATGTTGTATGATAACAGGAAGAAATAGTATAGTATTATCAATATTGTGCAGTGTATAAAAGTAAACCACGCCAACATAAAACTGATCCACGATTCTTCTCTGCCTGTGAACATACATAATTCATTTGATATGCGTTATTTCTTGCACTTTCTACATTTTAAATCTATAGGAATTATGATAATTTTTTTGTTTGTAATTAAGCCCAAAGCTACACAATGGGCTATCTGTGCTCTGTCCACCACGGGTATCGAACCCGGATTCTAGCGTTGTAAGTACGCAGACATGCCGCTGTGCCACTGGGGGGCTATGATAACATAAAACACAAATATCGCTATGTCCAGTGAATATGCCATATTCAACCGGATTGTCTTATTTCTGCACATATTGTAACTATAATAGAAATATACATTCAGTTAACATGATAACCAAGTACTGAATCTTTACTTCTTGTAAACATGCAGTATTCAACGGAATTTCATGTAATCTGTACGATGGGCAATAAGCAAGGAAAATCTACTGGAGGGACTTGTTACGTTCAGCTTATGATTGCAAAGGTAGTTTTGAATCAGTCAGTAAAGTTTTCAGAAGCATATAGTTTATACGTATAGTAGTAATTAATGTTTAAATTAATGTAAGTTAATTATTTAGTATAGTTGTAATACCATTATACTGTGTGGTGATTTGAATATTCACCGGTTATTTTTGTACCAAAGTGTTGATTACTGTCCGATAGGTGGTGCTCTTGTTCTATTTCACTGAGACTAAGTGGAACTAAATGAAAACATCTAGGGGATTAGAATTTTAAACCTGGCGGTACTTTATGTTAAATATGGTGGTAAGAGATTCCTATAGGGATCAAACATATCTTTGAACTACTGACCAGAGGAAAAGCAGCCAAACAGTTAAACCAAAGTACTTTGCCGCCAAAAGGCTTTATCCAGATCTTTTAATCAAATAACAGAATTGAATGTTATTTTTTCGTTATCACGCGTCGACGGCTGAAAGTGCAAAGCGTGTTTGGTGATATCTCGTCTGGGTGTTGTAAAAGTCCATAGTAAGTACATATATGGATATAAAGAACGGGGCCAAAGTTATTATGTCTGTGGGTGTGGCAAAAGCTACTTTACAATTGGTACTGTTCGATTCGTATAGTTGGTACTAAAGAAAATATTACAAAACAATTAAAACTAATTTGATTATTGTTTATGTCAGAGCAAAAGTTAGAAATTAAACTGTTTTAAATGAAACAGCAATATACTAATTTTTGACATAACCTATACATACACACACACACACACACACACACACACATTTAAAGTATTTTTAAATGTTTTGGAGAGAGCGATATTTCATTGGGATGTTTTGTTTGGATTACGAATTATTGAAGAAGAATACTTGTTATATTGGATCTATTTTGTTTTCTCGAAGGTTTATTTCACAACAAGCTCGTTAACTATTCACAATCTAATGAAATATCGCAACGAAATACGTATGTCCGAGTATCTCCATGCCCAATCTTCCAAAGAAAAAAACAACCTTATTTACTGGATGTTTGTTGTTGTTTTTTTTTTAATTTCGCGCAAAGCTACACGAGGGCTATCTGCGCTAGCCGTCCCTAATTTAGCAGTGTAAGACTAGAGGGAAGGCAGGTAATCATCACCACCCACCGTCAACTCTTGGGCTGCTGTTTTACCAACTACTAGTAGGATTGACCGTCACATTATAACGTCCCCACGGCAGAAAGGGCGAGCATGTTTGGTGGGACGGTATTTACTGGAAAAACATGGTTAAAACAGCAATATGTTTAGTGGGTTAGTTATAACAATGACATTTAAAACCCACTTTTCGACTACAGTAGCCTAAAAGTTGGTAAGGATATTGATTTACAGGAAGGTGCTCAGAGGAGGGTTACTAAAATGATTCACAAATGGAATGGTTGTTGTATGGGTATAGTTTAAGATCTCTTATTTTCTCTGGAGAAGAAAAGGGTAGGTCACAATTGTAATGAAGTTGACAAGTTTATGCAAGGGTTTGTTTGGATAAAAGTTGCTGTTGGTTAGCTATCTTTGCCTAGTCTATCAGTTCAAAATTAGGGACGGCTAGTACAGATGGTCCTAACATGTCTTTATATATGTATGTGTATTTATTCCTAAAACAAACTATATAATTACGTTTTTTCAGTTCAACACAACTGATATACGTACACATTTGCTCTTATGTTGAACAAGCAACACCTTTAACTATTTGTTCCTTGAAGAAGAAAAATATGTTTTAAGATTATTTATTTCAGTACAACATACAACATATCTTGACTATTTTAACGTTCAGTTAGCGTGTTGGGCTGCTGACGAAGGGTACAGCGTTCAAGACGTGATACCAATGTACATGTTATACAATCTTCTTCATTTTTAAAAAAAACTTTTGCATTCGTATAGAGTGAACATCTATCACGAGCACACTTTCATTTTCTACACAAACTGTATCTTTCACAGTTGGGTAGGTGAAAACATCGTTAATTGCCCCAAATGACACATTGTTTGAACTAGTGCACGTTTGGCTTTTCTTTATCTGAATGATATATGGTCTGTGTCATTTAGCTTAAGTGGAAAGTATGCACTTTATGTGAGCAATTCCTAAGTAGCATAAATTAAATGATCGAGAACATTAGTTTATATTTATGACAATATTAAGTTTCAATCTACTTGACTATATTTGTAAGTTTTTTTTTTCAGATTTGTATAAGCTATAAAAAATTGTACAAAATTTACACACTTTGCATTTTCTTGTATTCAGTAACTGTTTGGATATATATATTAAGTTTAGAGATCAGTAGTGTGAGCTGATAAAATTATTATCAAAAACAGTAAGTGAAACTTTTCTTTGTCAACCATATATCGTTTTGTTACGACAGCGGAAGTCACGTGACGCTGAAAGCATGTGTGCTGGAGTTTCTGGAAGGATCATGGATGCTCCTGGCAATTCTAGTCTTTTCTAGGCGCCCTCTATTTTAGTATATAAGCCCGCCAAATAAAGTGGGGATCATAATT
>NW_013665784.1:72590-84399 GCF_000517525.1 Limulus polyphemus | reverse complement strand
ACCGTGAAAATTCTGTGTACTGCAAAGTTGTATTGAGAAAGAATAAAATAGTTTTATTTAAGAAAGGACTTGTATCGCTTAAGTTCCTCGGGAAGAATTTATACCGGAAATTAACAAACGACCAGAGACATAACAGTTTCTAACTATCGTACAGCCAAGTTAGAAACGTTGACTACATCACGCTTGAAATCAATGAAGAACACGCATATGTCACGTCGCAGTACCTACTGAACAAAGATGTAGATAAATATTTGAGAATCAGGGGATGTCTTGTTGGTTGTTACAGTTTTTAAACGTCACACGTTTTATGTTTTGTGTGTTGCATTCCCAGCTCAACCGATGAGCTCTGGTATAAGGCCTAGTCAGCAGTGATTTGTGAGGTCAAGATACTATTATGGTTAATTAAGAGTAATATAAAAAAATATTCTTGTTAGTAATGTCGCACAAAATATTGGTTAATTGCAACTTATTCGTACAAACAGTGGATTTAAGTATGATTCTCAACAACTCTTAATTCAAGATGCTTTATTTTTCATTATTTTTAGTTTTTATTAATAACATTTAACAGTTGTTGTGATGGTGAATATAGTTTGTTTGTTTGCTTGCTTGTTTTTAATTATGCACAAAGCTACACAATGGGCTATCTGTGCTCTGCCCACCACGGGTATCGAAATATTAATTATTGAATTGGAAGGAAGTAGAACAAAACAGTTGACGTTGGTTCATTTTGTATATTTTCTCATATGTATATTGGGTCGTTAATAATAATCCTAAACGAAATTCGGATACAACTACTTGATTGCGGTGTGACTAATGACCTATAAAAATTGGGATAATTTAATTTTCAAATTTCACAACTGGTCATCTTAAGCAATAGGAAGTTTTCACGCAGAACCAGTTTAGTCTTGAAGTAAGAAAATAAATCATGTTTAATGTAAGAAACTTTTGTGACACTGAACGGTGGATTGTTTTGTTTGTTGAATTTCTGGCAAAGTTACTCGAGAGCTATATCACTAACCTAACCACCCCTAATTTAGAAGTGATAGGCTAAAGAAAAAGCAGCTATTCAACACCTCGCGTCTCCAACTCCTAGGCTACTCAACTGGATAGTCGGATGGAGCGTCATATTATAACGCTTCTACAGCTGAAAGTCCGAGCATGATTGGTGATGGGATTCGAAACTCACGCCCTGCAGAATGCGAGTCGAGTGCCCTAACCCTGAACATTGGAATACCACTGCCTTACCACACCTGATAAATATAAAATTTTTATGTAACGACGTCACTGTAGCCCCCCCCCCCAGTGGCACAGCGGTATATTTACGGACTTACAACACTATAAGCCGTGTTTCGATATCCGTGGTGGGCAAAGCACAAATAGCCCATTGTGCTTAACGGTATTTTTCCACATACTTACACATCGTTTTCTTATGTGCCTCAAGTTTTCATATCGATTTGCTCTAAAGTGCTGCATATATGACGCAATTTAATTTGCTAGAACGATCGTTCAGTGTGGAAACAGACAAAGCGTTCGGAAAAACGTGACATTCACAACCGCATTTCTAATGGTTTACGATTTTGGTGTCGTTGTTGTTTTTTCTTGTGAGACTGCATATTTGAAACTATTTTTTTTCTGTTATGAAACTTTAACTTTTCTGTGAAAACTGATGAAGGATGAGACTGTTTTAGACGTTAGTTTCATGACGACATCTCGCCTCACAACACACTGGCGGCAGTTTCTCGAATTAGTAGACATACTAGAATAAAGAGACGAATAACGTCAAAAATGAACGTAGTTAAGTTTTGTTTTAATTATTTTTGTTATGAAATGGGTGTTTGTAAGAAAGAAAAAGAGAAGTTCGAAATATAAATTTTAAGCGGTACACTTTGAAATAACTTTTATCTATGTTAAGAATTGTGGTTATAACTTCCAAAGCTCGCGGTGGAGCCACTCATCAAGCGCTTATTCGAGGGGACCTTTAAACAAATATCTCAGTCTATATTTGAATAACTCATTGACTACTCACGTGGTATCTTCCTGCCATGCCCATGGTGCTTGTTATGTGTTATTAAGGTCTGCTACGCTCTAAGTATTTTTGTGTAGGAAAAGCTTTTTACACTAAGCGGAAGATAAAAAGATGTAAATAGAAAACATAAACATACAGCTAGTAAGTGAACAAAATAATAGACTGATGTTGGTTTGGGAGTCATAATTCTAGGCTTAAGTAAATGTAAAGTAAGAAGCTTACTTCTGAAGTCAGAAACTCACTCAGGAAATAACATAAAAGTGACTTAAGAAGTAAAATGATATGATGTAAAGTTAAAGATTTACATAAAAAATATAACTTTGAGTAGAAGTTCCCCAACTAAAGTTCAGATTTATCATTGAGTTTTTATTTTTCTTGTATAGAACTTGAACATTTCTCGGTGTTACGTAATTCCAGTTTCTAGTGTTTCTCTGTGTTTGACTCCGTACTATTTTCGGAAGAAAAAAAAGTATAAAGTTGGAGTTATCATCGTCAGCGAAACATTTTTGACTGTTTCTACTATAACTGTGAAAGAGAATCAAACGAAATATTCATTCGTATCTTTTTTTTTATTTTACGTGTAAAAACATTATTAGAATTATGATTTCGGAAGCATGAAAACTAAACTATTACTCAACGGTAACCAATCTCATTTCCTTAAAATATGTTAAAGTTTTTTAAAATTCAGAAAAAAATGGAATAAATCGGTTATATATGGGCAGCAGAGTTTAACATTTTGGATGAAGGCTGAACCTCCATCCAAATATAGTAGTTCGTCACAGTTCAATAACTTAAGATTAGTCGCTGAGCTTTATGTTTACCGATATTATTGTTCGAAGAAATTAGATCGAATGTGGAAAATGTGCTCGTAATTGCATAAATATGAACATTTTGGTCCTAAAATGGTCCTAAGAATACTTCTCGGGCTAAGTATTCAGGAATTACGTTGCGTATGGTGAGATGACGTGTTTGTGATGTCATTCACTGATCGTTCACTTATACACCAATAATTTACCAAAATATGAACTTATCTCAGATGTCGATTACAAATATATCTTTATTGTTGGTTTAGAATCCTTAACAACTTATCACTAATGGATATCAAAAGCACGGCATAATTAAGTTTGGGTAATGGTTACTTTAATTAGAATGAGTAATAGTCATGTGAATATAACTTAAATAAACAATTAAGAACCAGACCGAGTTTCTTTCTTACATTCATATCAATTTTTTTTTTAGTTCTCTCACTCTTTATTTGATGTTAACAGAGAGATCAAATGGGTACAACAGTCCAACAATTTTATGAACAAAAACATGAAGAGTATTTTAATACTAGAAATAAACTACCTAAAACATTAAAATTTGTTATTTTTCTTTTAAAACATTTGAAGCTTTGTACTATCGGTTACTGTTTGTGTTTTAGTGAAACGCTCCTGAAGAAGTTGTAAAGCGAAACGTTGAGTGTCCAACTAAAGAAAATAACAAATTTTGGTATTTTAAAGTCGTTTACTTATAGTATTCAAATGTTTTTTTTTATACATCAATGAGCATTACAGAAATTAAATATTGAACAATATTGTTATTACACATTTTTATCGACAGAGATTATTCAGACATATAACATTTAATATGAATTGCAATGTTCAAATCTAATTCAATATTTTTCTGAACCCGACTCCAAACATTTCGGATAATCTGATATAACAGATCATTAACTGTCAAAGTGTCATGATGTCAGTTCTAATTTTGTGTATTTCTTGTCCAGTCGAGAGTTTTTATTTTACAGCCTGTTCAAACAAAGAATCTATTTTCCTCACATGCACAGCGGTATGTCTGCGGATTTACAATGCAAAAAAACGGGTTTAGATACCCGTGGTGGGCAGAGCACAGATAGCCCATTGTGTAGCTTTGTGCTTACTTACAAAGAAACAAACACACGCTCCTAATATACCTTTATTCATATACAAAAATTTAACATTCTGAAGACTGCACGAGGTATAAATACAGCTTGATTCAGAAGTCCCTTGACAGGCAAATAAGTCAAAAATGGATAGCTATAGAAAAATAATTGTTAGTGGTAGGAAATGGGGTGTTGTGGGTCTAATGGTAATCATTGAGAAAATTTAAGGCCACTTTTAAAGTTATGTCATTCAAAAATGATATTAATGTGCATCGTATACCCAGAATGTGAATGAAAAAGTTATAGATGATAACAAATGAAACGTTTTAAACCCTAATTTGAGAAAATCGCTCTTTGAAAACAAGAGTTATAGACATAAGTACATCCCGTCCATACATATGACATTGTGCCTCAGAATATCGTTGGTTTATTTGTAAAAAAAGGGCAAAGCTAAATAATGGGATATCTGTGTTGTGCACACCGCAGGGTCGAACCCAGACTTTGACATTATCAACCTTCAATCTTACCGCTGAGCCATTGGAAGAGGGAATAAGGACCACAGATCTAGATCTGGTCATGTTGTCACACAAAGTTTGAAAGTTCTAGATCAGAATTTTGTGTAAGCAGGTCATAAAAAAACAGTATTAAAATAAAAGTCCCCATCATAAGGTACTCTCCAGCATTGTGTAGCGGCTACACCGAAATCATTTCAATTATAGTGCACTATTTAGTTGAGGAACAGTTTAACAGGGTCCTTTCTTCTGTATGAATAGTGTCACCAGGATGTTCTGGTTGCTACTCGGTTGTATATCGAACGGTTCTCAGATGAATGTTATTCTTCACATTAGAGGATAGGAAATGTGTGTCAACATTGCATACTACAGGAATGTTTATGAATAAAAGACATGAGGACAGACTACGAACACAAATTAATATTGACAGTGAAGCCGCCATATTGGCACTTGTCACATTTGGTCAGAACTTTGAACGCAACTATTGATTAGTTGTCACCATTTCGTAAAACTGTTAGGTAGTTTATCCAGTGGCGTAAGTATGCCCCCGCAGCCTCCGCAATGGTGGGAAAGGGGGGGAGCCAAAAGGGACCCGAAGGACCTGTAAAAATTAAGATTTGCCGACAAGGAGAATAAATGTAGGGAGCCTAATTAATGCGGGGGGAGCATCTTTTGTAGTTACACCACTGTGTTTGCCTATTGCTGTGGGACGATTTCGTTAATTTTTGATTTGAAATGTTTAATTTCTTATTGTTTACTCCTTTGTTGTTGAAATCTATGGTGTACGATGCATATTAATAAATGTTTTGAAGGACGCGAAAATGAATGACCTCAATTATATTGTTACAGGGAAGGCCAAAAACACCCCATTCTACACAATTAAATGTTGTATTTTGCATGTGGTATAGATTCAATGACGCTTTTTTTCACTTCTTGAATATATTTACTACTCGGTTAATAAGTTATTGTTCTGTCTAATAATTATTTTAAGAGATCATTAAATGTCGTTTTACATTAAGCTAAATTTTATCTGTATGAAAATAGTTTAAAGTGTTTTTATTTATTACACGACAAATTATACAAATGGAAAGCAAATAAAATGGAAACAGCCAGGGTTAAAATCTAGGTATTCATCATATTGCTTTATTGATTCAGTTACTATAAAATCTCAAATTGTGGTAAACAGTTTCTTTTATAGCTGATTTAGTTTTTAGAAAAGTGATAAAGAGGTATAAAGAATGTTCTTATATTATTTAATTTTATTTCCTATGACTAGATGGAGCCACTTGGAAGTGAGACTTTACTTAGGATAATTCCATATAGCTTTTATACAAAATATTATGTTTCTGCATAATTCCCTAAATTTAAATATTCAATGTGTTTTAATTGTGGTTGGATTGCAGACTACTCTTACAGATGGAATACACTCATTATGTGCCCACGGGGTTGTACCGAAATAGATGCTGTAATTTATATATCAATAACTTTCAGGTAACCCAAAACATGGCATATTGGAATAATATCACTGTTAAAAATTACTATCAAAACTTTTTTATTTCATCTACCATACGACCATCACAGAAACCTTTTTTACAGCATATAAGTTACACTTACAGAAACTGGATACGTTAAGCAGGCAGTAAATATTCAATAAATAAATTTTCTGTTTCTGTTATGAAGAATCCAGTTACTGCTTTTAGTTCTCGAGTTTTGACTAACCATGCTAAAACCACACATTACACAGTATCTATTAATATAGACTGCCAGCGTGGATTAGTTGTTCTGACACTAACACTCCAGTCCGGAGAACACGAAAATAGTTAATATTTGACACCTACTTAGCTGCTTTCAAAATAAATTTGTCTTACAGCTATTTTGTCTCTCGTCTATTATAAAAAGCAAACTTGTTTTTTTTTTTATCAAGCCTTTTATCAACAGAATAATAACTACTAATTCTAATGGACTTGGTCTGTTACCATACATAGTTTCTTAATTGCTATTTTATAGTTTACTATATATTTCTTTTGATTCATAATCAATTAACATGTAGGTAATAGCGTCAATTTCTTCAAATTGAAGTTTATATAAATGGGTTGGTAAAACAGTAACCCAAGAGTCGACGGTGGGTGGTGATGACTAGCTGCCTTCTCTCTAGTCTTACACTAGCGCAGATAGCCCTCGCGTAGCTTTGCGCGAAATTCAAAACAAACAAACCAAATTATATAAATGGATTGGTTTAATATATTATATGATCGAACTTTAAATATCGCATAACCTAGGCGTCCCTGTTAAAAAGAAACCATTGTAAATAAATGATTGTTCAACGTTTTATCAAACATACACGCGATTTCATTCGTTAATTCTTAGGTATTCCGTTGTTTATAGTCGGGAATTAACGAACTTAATTTATTAACGTTCTGAATTCGATGACGAGGAACCCACTTTGAGACTAATAATGGTTGGAGACGGCTTGAATGGCTAATGAAGAAAACTTTAATATAAGTTTAACATTATGTACAACATTTGCTGTTATTTTAAACTTATATTAAAGTTTTTCTTCATTACCCATTCAAGCCGTCTCCAACCAATATTATTAACGTTCTGTTGTTATTGATCGAACTCTTCGCCGTTCTTTGGATTAACGAAAAAGCTCGTTATATACCTTTTCCAGTTGAATGGCATTGATATAGAATGACTAATACATCCAGACCGCTGATGTGTGAACTAACTGATTCGTTAAGGCATGCTTGCGTGAACAGCATTTCTAATCTATTGTTAGGCTTTTTTTTTATCGTTACATCGATTATTTGTTGTTTTACAGACGCCGATCGAGACACTTTAAATACAACTGAACATAAGCAGTGAAACATATCTGAATTCGGGAGGAGGGAACCGACGATTGAGGGTAACTATAATCGCTATGTTAACCATGAACATTGAATTCAAAACTAAAACTATGACTTTCCATGATAGTTATACACAAGTTACAAGGGGAACTTCGCTACCTGTTCAAAATTGGGAGCACATGCCTACAGTACCCCACCCAGGTTCCGATGTCTGTATTTCCTAAACCAAAGAATAAAAATGTATTTGCCAGCAAGCATGTTTATTTTTGATAAGATGCCCTGCTCTGGACTAGAAAAGAGACCTACTCCAAGTATGGAAAGGGGTGTCGAAAATAATGGGGAGATGGGAATCTTAGAACTCCTCAGGCCCCTACACACACACACTGGTTAAGTTGCAAGATCAGTTTTTCAGGGTTCGTTATGTTTATTGTTGAGAGACTTTGCAAAATGATTTAGTAAAGTTCTTTGTCTTACTAGCAAACAAAGTCAAATTATACTTGTATTTAGCGAAATTTATCCTGTTATTTGCAAAGACAAATTTATTTAGATATTACTTTCATTATGGACTTCGCAATTCCTAGTTTTGTGTTTTACATACGAATATTTCTTTGCTTAAAGTATTTTAAAAGACATAATGGGTCATATATTTAGGATTGTTCATAAAGAAATTTCGCTTTAAAAGTAATGCAATTAATTTAACTGTTTTGCATTTCGATAAGGTGTGGAGGCAGTGAGATATTCTTTGTCACTTACTGTGCAAAAGGTATTTGTTTTCTTAAAGAAAATAGGGAACGAACCCATAATTTAAGTGTTTTAAACTTGAAGCTTACCGCTTAGCTACCGTGGGCTGTTAAGAGTATGTTGATTTGTTTCACTATACATAATATACAGAGACATCTCAAAAGTAAATAGACACCATGATGTTTATTCAATAGACATTTAATTAAGAAAGGCATCCAACGGCTCCCATGGCCAAGTCAGTCACCTGATGTGAACCGCATCGAGCATGTCATACTTGCTCGAACAGTGAGAAGAAGTTTCAGAAAACCAACGTCCCCTGGAGAGCTACTTGATGGTTTACGTGCAGCCTGGGTCAAGATCCGACAGGAGAAAACTGCAGAACTCATCGATTCCATGCCAGAACGAGTCAAAGCACTGAAAAATGACTCATCGATTCCATGCCAGAACGAGTCAAAGCACTGAAAAATGATAATGGCAAATCGACTAAGTACTTGTGCACATTTGTAAACATTTTTGTCAAGTTGATAATGTGAGATAAATAACTATTGAAAATCTTGGTGTCTATTTACTTTTGAGATGTCTCTATACAAGTTGCCCCCCAGTGTCACAGCGGTATATCTGCGGACTTACAACGCTAGAAACCGGGTTTCGATACCCGTGGTGGGCAGAGCACAGATAGCCCTTGTGTAGCTTTGTGCATAATTAAAAACAAACAAACAAACTGTACAAGTTTAAACAAAAAAAATGTTAATCAACTAGGCTAATATTCAGTCATAATTATATTACATTACCGATTTAGCAAATATTCAAGCTTAAAATGATACCAAAGTAAGTTACATTTTAAATGTAATACAATAATCTATAACTATAACCCAATTATTAGGTATCATATGTTTGTGTTAAATTGAGTTCTCGAGCCTACGTGCTTTCCTAACACCGTGAATTTTGAATTTAATAATAGTGATAAAAATCATACCGGATGGTATTTTTTCTACATTTTTATGACGCACTTAAGAAACTAGCGAGAGAGTAAAAAAGGGTTTAAATAATTTTTTTGTCTCTTACATGACAGTGCTGAGAAGGCGTTTCGTTTCTCTACGAGAATACGTCAGTTTGGTTGAACACGTTGCCAGAGAAAAAAAGCCTGATAAAAATGCTATTATATATTCAGTACAAAATATTCATTGTATTAATTGAGATGAATTTAAAAAATAAAATGTAGTCTTGTGTGATTTTTAAACCAGTATAATTAGACCTTTTGGTTTCATTGCTTCGTTGGTTTTGGGAATTTCAAACCGTAACATTAAGTTAGTATTTTCTTTCATAGTTACAAAGAAATGAGTTATTCCTGGTTGGTTATTTGGGGTTTTATGGCGCAAAGCAGCCAGGCTACCTGCTCAAGAGTCATTCATGATATATTTTATGAAATTTTATTTTATTTGTTATAAAGAGATGGCGCTGTTTAGAGGGTATGTGGACTTTACAGTGATAGATGTACTGAATTTAATTTCAAATAACGTTTAAGAAAACTTTAGAAGATGGTTTGAACTTCTCTAAAATAAAAATCTTCAATATATACGATAAAATTTAGGATTGGAAATTATTCTGGTAGGTGACGCCATTATCCGGTTATCGTTTTACATCTTTACATAAAATGTAATACTGAAATGAGGAATAAAAACGGGAAAAATCCGAGTTGATTAAAGGGAACTAATTAAACACAGTAAAAAAAGTGTATACGTATTCCTATTTGTTACAAGTACAGTTAAAGATATTGATTAAAAAACCCAGTATGAAGTTAATAGGCTTGTTTAATTATAATAGGTTCTTAGATATAAATAGCTCATAATAACTAAGGTTTAAAAATTAAAGAAACTCAAACTTCAAATTATCACAATGACACTATACAGGTAAAGCTGAAGTTGTACCTTTTAATAAGCCTAATTGCTAGCAACAGCATTTCATTACAGATCTATTTGGTTGACGAAGAAACTTTTTTTTCAGTCCAGTTTATAAGTTTCTACCATAATGCTCTTCTCTGCAAAATGTATCTTTCTTTTTTCTGCATAGAAAATTCCTGGTAATATAATTTTTGTTATTTTGACGATAAAGATTAATTTATAGAAAGTAACATTTTGTTATCTGGTCAATGTTGTAATACGGAAATATTAATGTTATTGAGTAATAATATGTTTTGACCTCAACAAACCTTAAATTTTATAATCTAAACCGATTGTGTATGGTTTTTGAATTTCAAATATATAGATATTTATCAATTACAGAAAATTTACAATGTTTGCTTATAACATATGGAAAAAAATATCACAATAAGAATGATAATATTTTGAAACAAATAATTATTTACTGAGTTTTCAATAAGAGGAGTGATTAATAGTATTTCAACTCCGTTCTTTCCTGCTGTCGACAAGGTCTTCATTCCAGCACTATAGCTCATTAAACTCACTAAGTTACAACATGAAAAGTCTTAGTTTTAAACGCTATTTTAACTGTCGCTCTAAAAGTTCCACACCCTATGATGCGATCAAGGGCGTATTAACCAAGGCAAGTGCAATAATTTGAGGTGTGCATCCTACGGAAAAATTAAAAATAAATTCGATTTTCAAATTCTTATATCAAAACAAATTTCCATCTATTTCATTGCATTTTACTTTATTCTTCTTCTCGTGTTGATGGATAATTTTCCTGGTGAGTCATTCGAGAAGGAAGGGACGCATCTAAAGTTGTGGGCCTAGAGCGTCAGTTAATACGCCCCTGTATACGATATAGGTTTGTGTATTTATGTATGTATCTATGTGTGTGTGTGTGTGTATATATTTCTTACTTGATAATATATTCTCATGGAATATTTATACACAATTATTCAACGTTTTAAAATACACCAATAAACCTAATGACTCAATAATGGTAAATTATGATAGTAACTATTCGGTCTAATGGATAGAAACGTGTATCAAGTTATGTGCTAAAATATTCAAAACTGTTGTCATTTACTTTTCAACAGTTGGAACTTTTCACAGAAAACTATTAAACTATCAACCTGAAACAGATGGAAGAAAGTACGCCTTTTCTGAGGAGGTAAAACTATCCAGTGAATTCCTAAAGTAAGTGTGTAAATCTCGCGTGATTTCGGCGAGATATTTATTAGTGTGAGAAATAGTTGTTAAAGTTAGGCTAGATATTGATAAGATCTGAGTGTCGATTTCAGCCTCAGAAATTGAACTTATTAAGTTTATCTTAAATATTATAACATCCTTCTCAAATAAACGGGAAAAATCAGAGGTACGTCTATTACTACGGGGTCTTTTTTAAGAGCTTTGATAATAGAAATTGCATCTAAATGAATTGATAAGCGTAATATATATTTTTTGAAGTACCCGAAATTTTGTTTCTCTGAGCATTATCCTATCCAATTACCCTTTTTAAGCATACAGGTAACCCCTGAGCTATCAGACATTTTGAAAGTAAAACTCATACCGTACACAACCCATCTTTTTTATGTATTTCACGTTTTACGTATTTCACATCATTTTTTGTCACCTGTTTCACTAACGACAAAGTTTGGTCAAAATGTTACTGTTTCTTACCGTGTTTCTAGTGTCATTTTTATTTCAGTTCTCTAGCACTTCTCTTATTTATTAACTTACCACTACTAGTTGTTAATTTCTTTCAATTATCAAATGCATTGTTAGACACATTCTCGTATTCTACACCTCTAGTGTTATTGTTATAGAGAACAATGTTTACTTCATCATTTGGACTGTGT
>NW_013665784.1:67161-71940 GCF_000517525.1 Limulus polyphemus | reverse complement strand
AATTTGGATTTAAGACCAGAAATTCACCATTACTATATAAATATATATTATTTCGCCATTACTATATATATATATATATATATAAATATATATTATTTCGCCATTGCAATATATATTTATATTTAAAAATTATTTCAACATTGCAATATATATATATAAATCAATTAATATAATTCAATTTTCAATATATGGAGCAAATTTTAGTTGTTAAATAAATAATAGGAATACAATGTTCTAAGCTCAGTTTCTGTCATTATTTAAAAATGTGTAACTAGTGAGTGTTTTGTTGTTTTCATTTACAATACATATAAAAAAGTAAAAATACATTTTCCAAACTGTTTTATTAGGTCAATTTCTAACACTACATATTATGCTCTGTTAAACAACGTAACCATGCCATCTACGTTCTTCAAATATCATATTCGTTTAATGGTGATCCAAGCTCTTACTACCCACTTTACTTAAGCAATATAGAGCTATTAAACTAGTGAAAATTCGGCATATTGGTTTAAATTGTTTGTTGGTTGAAATTCACGAAAAGCTACTCGAAGTCTATCTATCTCCTGCCAGCCGTCCCTAATTTTGAAGTGATAGACTAGAGGGATGGCAACTACTCAACACCACCCACCGCCAACTCCTGTCAGACCGAATAGCAGGATTTGACCGTCACTCTTATTATGCATCCACAGCCCCAAAGTGCGGAGTGCATTTATTCATATATTTCTTTTTGGCGAGAACCACGACATATCAAATCAACTGTCCGGCAAGCTAACCATCAGGCCGAGATTTGGACCTTTTGTTTGAGAAACTAAATAATTTCCTTGAGTTACCCACATCAGAAATTTACGTTATATAGACTTAGATTTACAATATCGACTATTACATTATCAAAAACGTACGTCAGCAATAATTACAAAAGTCAACAATACTTGTAAGGACCACAATGTAGAACAAGAATATGCTGTATACAACCACTGGAACAAATCTGCTACACTTTACATACAGATTGCAGTGTTATAGCCAAAGAATGAAAACATACTTGAAAAAAATTATCTTTTTGTATGTGCAATCACGTAACATTTACATATTTACAATATTTACAGATTAGGCGCTTAAAAAACTATGTTTTTTTTCAATTTTCTACTTTAAAGGTATTTTTATTTTGTGTATAATACAGCTACAACGTATTTCTTCGAGGCAATAATGTTTGTCTTAATCAGCTAAAGTCATAACTTTAGATAACTAGAAATAAAAAATATTGGTTTGAACAAAACTATTAAGTCGGTACATAAAACTCACTGCTTTAGGAATTAACTCTGTGCTCTGACACAAACATATGATCTTTTGCAAATGAGCCCCAAAATATTTACAAAAGACCAATGTTAATTGTCATAATTTCCACTCTCAATCAAGTAGAATGATCACTAGTTTTAACTAATATAATAGTTTGAAATATATCATGATCAACGGCATCATTACAAGACTAGTTGAGAATAAACTGTTTAACGGAACCACTCAAGTTTGGAGAGTCTACTTTTCAAACTAAATCTTTCAACTTATTTTCCATTTCAAGTTTTGTTGCATTACACTATAACTTTAGAAATATCATGCAATAATTCTGCCATTGTATTTTTCAAAATATTTCAATCATACAAGTAATCGGGCCAATGACGACTACTCTTCTCTTTAAAACATCAATTTCTATCCATTTTTTGCCCAATTACTCCACACTTGACATCGCCCTTTGAAAGAAACTCTATGGGCATTTTTCAGTTTGAGCATCTCACCAAATGACATACTTCGACAGAGTCGATTTTAACTGAGACGACAGAAGGACTGGTACAAATGTTCCAGAGCTAGTAACAGTTGAGTCACGTCTTACACGTGTTTACGTAGTGCAGATCCTTCTTAATGAAAGAGACGGTTTTTTGTAGTTTAAAGTTCTGAAGCTGGTTTTCTCTAGCTTCTTGTCACTTGAATTCCAACAAGGAAGACTGGGATGGCGACAAACAAGTCGTAAACGATCGAAAACTCTTAGAAGATTGGTGCAACTTTCCAAGAGTTAACTGATAGTTTATAGTGTTATAGGTCCTTAATAAATATAGCGATGTTTCTAAGCTTGAAGTTCTGGTTCCAAGTAACTGTTTGTTACTTAGCTGCAACAAGGAAGACTGTTTATGACGATAAACATGACGTAAATGTTGATGTCAGTAACATAAGTAGAACATGATGATGATGATATAAATATAACAACAACAAGCATTATAACGATACGGAATGAGCCCCATTTTGAATAAGTAAAAAAGTCTATACTTTGACAGAACACACTTGCATTAGCAATAGAAAGTCCTGTGTCAAAAATACAAGGATTGAACAACCAGGATGTACAATCCTAGTGTGTTATTATTAACATTATTAAAGTATTAATAAACTTTGGTGACAGAATCAATTTATGCTAATACTCTAGTGTAAAATACGGTCTGCTATAGACTAGTCCTGTTGTAATTGTACCGAACACATTGCTTTATGTGTGTTTAATGTTCACAAAGAAGCCAGGCTGTCTCGATCACTTTCTGTTTGACCTTTTGAAGGCGTGGTCTGCACCGTCAATTTCACCTGCTCCGCCGAGCTACCTAGATTCGAAAAAAAATTCAAAGTTAAAATACTTGATGAAAAGTTAAGCTTTATAGAAAAGTGGAGTGACCGCATTATATTATGGAATGACAAAGTATGAAACAATAAACAACCAACAAACTTTGTTTTGTAAAATTATTAAACTACCTAAGCTAAACAAAGTATTCAAAGTTGACACCAGGGGAAAAAACACTATTCACGTTTTAATACCCAATTATTTTGTCTCCTCAGAGTGACATGCTGTTTTTTAATTGTTTCTTCTTCTTTTTCCAAACACTTTTCAATCCACCGCCATTTCTTCATTTTTTAATAAATTGACATGAAACTTGATAAGGTTATACCTTGGTCCAATACGCCCAGGTGCCTTTTTAATTTTTTTTATTTAGGCCTTTTTAAGGATTTTATGGATCAAATATAAAACAGTCAATCTCAAACTGTATATCTTGCGGTAATATTTACTACAATCAAAATGAAAACTGGCAAAAATATAGATTTGCATGTGCTCAAAACAGTGGCATACAAAAAAGTTGAATTTGCCTATGTTAAGTCTTTTTTTTTTTTAGGGGGAGGCACAGCTCACCAAAAAAGTATAATTTTGGGGGTTTTGGTCAATTACACGGTCGTATTTTGATCAATTTACATGGGATTTAGTACAAAGATACTTTTCTACAGACAACACACATTCAAAAACAAATCTTTTGCATATCTATTTTTAAAAATTATAAGGGGTTAAGATTCCACAAAGAGCATAAATTTGAGGTTTTTTTTTACAAAACATTGCCTCATTTCGGCCATATTACATGTGATTTGGTACAAAAATACTTTTCTATAGGTCTCAAACAGAGATAAAGACAGTTTCGGAATTTTTTCTTTTGCTCAATTTTTCAGCAAAGTAAGCACGATTTGGGATTTTTGTGAACTATTCATGTGTATGTCAATCAACATACGTGGGATTTGAAACAAAGATACCTTCTTACAGGTCCAAAGCAGTGATATAGACAGTTTTCGGATTTTTTTTCACGAGTCTTGTGGTATGAAATGTGGCCATGTTGGGATTGCGTAGAACAGACATGTTGCATTCGCCCGTGAAATTTGGCTTCTTTAATTGTTTGTTCATATTCTAAGTTGCGAAAAACTACACGAGTGCTAATTGCGCGAGCTGTACCTAAATTTGGAGTGATTCTAGCCGGATTCTAGCGTTGTAAGTCCGCAGACATACCGCTGTGCCACTGGGGGGCCTGACAAGCGTTTCCAAAGAATTGGCAGTAAGTTGTGTTGAAGCTGCTCTACAGCCTATCACACAAAATGTTAACTAAAATTACCATCAATATTTCAACTAACCCTATTGTTAACTGCTTGGATTTTCTACTTATATATAGAATGAGAGATTTTGCCAAATTATGTTTTGTTAATTCTTCAAATTGAGTGTTGTAACACGAAAATTAGATAATCTTACGCGGTATGATTACATAAACCCATCGAAATTGAGTGGTATAAAAACAAGTCAGTAATTGGGGTTTAAATAGAAAATACCAGTAAGATGAACAGTATAATTAGTATATGGTATAATAGAAAAACAACAACAACATACACACACACAAATAATTACAACAACCCCTGAAAGTAATTCATCAGCAAATAGTTTAGATATTAAATATTGTTTCAGATTTGATGTATTAAACTCTTCGCTTGCAAAACACGAATGAATTATCGATGCGAAAAACAAAAGAACAACCTCAGACCTATCTACAGTATCTCGTCATTACTTTCCAATCAAGAACAGCGATTCAAGCTCACGTGAGATCGTGATGAATAGTACCTTTTATAATCAGTTATCTGAAAGTATTTCTGGTAGACGCGCATGATCTATTAAAAATGATATCGATTATGGGTAAAGTCATTCAATATCACGAATAATTTCTCTCTATGGTCTTTCAGTCTTAAAAAAACTGTTCTATAAAAAAAGGAAAAAGAAAAAAAGTTAAGAGAAATCGAACTTAAAAATAGTTGGGCTTTAAAAACATACAAATATTCTAGGGAAAGAAATTTCATTTTAATTAATATTTTAGACTACTATTAAACAGAAAGTCTTGAAATAGCTCAATCTCTAAAAGTATTATCTCATGGTGTAGAGCAGTGGTCGGC